>NC_092053.1:46342575-46642575 GCF_003086295.3 Arachis hypogaea
CTCATGGCAGGCTCTGGATTATCTGGGGCTTGTGATAATGGCAAAGTGCCCTCATTGTCAGTTAAGAGGGTCCCCACACTTGGACCTTGTCCTGTGTACTTTTTCTAACTCCTCCTGGTAAACTTTAGCCACAGTTTCATCTATGAATCACACTGGAAGATAGATGTCATCCGGAGGGTTTTCATGCTCCATTTAACTGAGTTACTATTCGCCATCTATTTCAAAGAATAAGTTTGAAAATGGTCCAGCGAATTTGAATTTTGATGTCTTCAGCAGATGATGTCCTCTGATGGGCACAGAAGCTGGTGAATTAAAAATTTATTAAATGGTTACGTTGCAGTATAGTTCTTAACTCACCGAGAATCTGCTATCAATTTAGAAATATGTCACAGAGAGTTTAAATTAAAATTACTGGGAGTTTTAAGTCCCAGGTCGTCTCCCAACGAGTTGCAGAAAAGTGTGCTTTTTATTAATCAGATGTTCCAAGAAGTTGAGCTAAGTAAATTGGAATTTAAATTGATGAATTTTAAATAATATAAATAAAAGCCTTGACTGGGAATTGATTAGTTAGAATCTCTATCATTGATGGAGTGATTTTAAGATTGATTTATAATTAATGGTTTTCTGTTTGGTTATCCTTTACTAGGTAAGGGAAAGTCAAACAAGTGGAATGCCAGATCTATTCAGAGTTACAACCCACTTAGTTCAAAGGGATTGGCGTTGGTGACAGGATAGCAATCCAACATTAACCAATACAAATTTTCCTTCAATCCTTCCAACTCAAGAGTTCCTTTTAATCAACTCCCCATCAAATAATGAAACTACTCACGCATTGTAAATAAAGAATCCATAGCACATGAAGGGAATTAAAAGAAGACATGATTATTGGAATTGAAATTGAATTAAATAGAAATAATCCTTGCATTAATAATCATAAAAGTATCTGAATGACAAAATTGAACATAACAAAGAACATGGAAGAATAAACCAAGTTAAGAGAACAAACTAGAATGATGAAGTCTTGATGAGGAAATAACTCTTCTCAATGTTCCAATGCTAAGGCCAATTGAAAATTAAAATCCTAAAACTAAGAGAAAAACCTAAGAGAGTAGAAAAACTAGATCTAAAACTACTGAATGAATGTCTGTTGTTTCTGCATATTTCTGACTCTAGTCTGCTGTTTCGGGCCGAAACTGGCCGAAATAAGGTCCAAAATCGCCCCCAGCGAATCTGCAGATTATGCAGATCGCACATGTCACGCGATCGCGTCATCCATGCGGACGCGTCGCTTGCTCTTTTTCCTCTCCACGCTTCGCGTCATTCAGCTACCGCGTCCTTGCGCTTTCCAATTCGCGCGGCGTGCAAGCCATGCGGCCGCGTCACTGCGATTTGCGCTCCTTCGCGTGGTCACTTGAGCCATGCGACTGCGTCACTTCTCGCTGGTTATCTCCTCAAATTCTTGTGTTCCTTCCATTTTTGCTAGCTTCCTTCCAATTTCCATCTCATTCATGCCCTATAAAGCTGAAACACTTGACACACAGATCACGGTATCGAATGGAATAAAGGAGAATTAAAATAAATAACTAAAGTCTCTAGGAAGCAATTTTCAAACATGTACTGAATTTAAGAAGGAAATCTAAATGCATGCTAAATTGATGAATAAGTGGGTAAGGATCATGACAAAACCACACAATTAAACACAATATAAACTATAAAATAGTGGTTTATCAACCTCCCCACACTTAAACATTAGCATGTCCTCATGCTAAATTGAAGGAGACAAGGAAATAAGTATGAACATGTAGAGACTCATGAAATGCAATGCAATCCTACATATATAAATAAATGCAACTATATGATTATTGTCCACTTGATCAAAAGTAAATAAGCCCTTCAAAACAATTACAAATCAAATTCCACTAATTCTATCATTATACAATAAAACCGATAAAAGTGCAAGAAGATAGCTTATGAAAGCAGGAAACATGAAAATTCAAGCATTGAACCCTCACTGATAATGTATGTACGCTCTAATCTCTAGTGTATAAGGTAATCACTCTATTCTTCTCTAGTCATGTTTTCTAACTTTTGTTTTTCTCCTAACCAATCAACAACAGTTAATATACCAATGCAAACATCAGGAGGTCTTTTCAGGGTTGTAATGGGGCCAAGGTTCAGGTAAGGGTATACATATGGCTAAGTGAGCTTTATAAATTGAATCTTTAATTAACCTAAGCTCTCTCCTAATGTACATATATTCTATAAACTTTTAAATTCATGCCTAGCTACCCGTAATTCCCTTTTTCAACCCACACTCATGTTTCAACTTTGTATTTTAATTCTATCATATGTGCATTGATCTTTGAATTCTGAATTTAACATTGGGGTAAATTTGTCCCCTTATTTAATTGTTTATTATCTTTTTTTTTGAATTAAAATAAATAAAGCTTATCAATGCACATAGATTTTTGATTCTTATAGTTTCACATGAATAGGTATCCAAATTCCCTTTAAATTTTCATGACATATCCCTTAACAACTTTTGTTCCCACAATTTCCCATACTTAACTAGCACACACAATTCTATCTTAAGCTAACCAAAGATTCAATTTGGGATATGCAATTATTTTTCAGCTTAAGGTTAGTAATGTGGTAAAATATAGAACAAATGGGGTTTTAAAGGCTCAAAGTGGTTAACAAGGGTAATTGAAAAGGGTAGGCTTGATTTGGATAAGTGAGTTTAAACAAATAATGGCCTCAATCATGTGCAAGCATGTAAATATAATAAATGTTGGACATATAAGATAAAACAAAATATAGATTACAATCATAGAGAAGTAAACACACAAGAATAAAATAATTATGGTTAAATAATGTAACCATACATAAAGGCTCAAATCTTTCACAGGTTGTGTGTTCTTTAGCTCAAACATCATGTTCCAAATACAACTCAAGCAGATTTATCATAAAATTTTGAAAAATTAGTGAAATTTTATTCCAAAGATAGATTTTTAAAAGAAACTTATTGTCTTTTCAATCAAGTAGAACATGCATGCAACTATTCTAACCTATGCAATTTATTCTATTCTATAAAAGAAAGAAAATCTAACTAAAATATCCTAATTATTGGTGCCAGAGAAGAGAATTTACCTCCGGAAGTCAGGTACTGACCAACCTCCCCACACTTAAGGCTTTGCACCGTCCTCAGTGCCATCTGTCAGAAACAGGGGTGGGCTGGTAGCAGTATCTCCATCATCGGGACCGTCATGGCTCCCTGTGCTAGTAAAGGAAGTGGAGTCCGGGGTGTCTGAGTCTCTAAAGTGTCCCGTGAGTAGCTCCTTGAGGTGTTTGAATCGGCGCTCATTACGGCGCTCTCTCATCTTTGCTTTCTGTTCTTGCCGATCCAACCGTTCGATTATCTGCTGGAGCAATTTCTCAGTTGTAGATGCTTGTGGTGTTGAAGAAGGATTATCTTCAACTTGAGCAGTAGGAGGGCGTGTAGTGGCTGCTGAGAGTCTGAGGTATTTCCCGTTAGGGACATATTGATCATCCCGTGGAAGCATGGCTTTGGTGTCTCCAGCTCTGTAGGAGACTCCAGCTGTTGAGACAAGATCTGAGACCAAGGCGGGGAAAGGTAAGTTGCCCGCAATTTGTACATGTTTCATAGCATTCCGGATATGTCTTGAGAGATTCAGAGGTTGGTCTGTAAGGATGAACCATAGTAGAACAGCCATGTCTGCAGTGAAAGAGGACTCATGAGTGCTCGGAAAGACGTAATGGGACATGATCTGTGCCCATACGCGAGCCTCCAAGGTAAGTGCTGAAGCCAAAATTCCCTTAGGGCGGTACGGTGGTATCTGTAGATCCAACGGCTGCCAGGTAATGCGATGACTCCGAGAACGGAGTCCCAGTCGAATTGGTATCTCTGACGCTGAAGGGCGGCTTCTTGAAAAGCGTCCATTCCTGCTGGAATAGGGGAAGACTCAGAGCTTGCTGAATGACCTCTTCTGTGATGGGGACTTGCTTCTGCCGGACATAAACAGACTGCAGGGTCGGCATGTAGAAGTTGGAGTAGAACTCAACTACCCAAGAAAGATTAACCTGCCTTGGCTGTTTCTGTAGGAAACCCCATTGTCTTCGCTCAATTTGCGGCTCAACAAAGGTGGCAATATTGGATGGGAGGATAAGAAGGTATTCATTGTTATAGTTCCTTTCTGCCAGGATAGGGAACATCTGCTCACAGTAGCGATTGGAAAATCGCGCAGCGTCTTTTGCTGGAAAGGCTTTCTCCTTTTCGTCAACCTTTATTATCCTCTTAACTCTTTTTGTTGAGGGCTTGACTGCGGTGGAAGAAGGCTCTGCCACTAATGTTCGTTTAATTCCTCTTCTTGCTGGTGGTTTGGAAGTAGCTTTCTCTTTTCCTTTCTTGGTGGCCATCCTGAAAGAAGGGAAGAGGAAGTAAATTAAATTCAAAGAGATATACAGCAAGGAAGGAAACGGAAAAGAGGGTGATGGATGCACATTAAGATATGCTGACATTAACACATGCTCGCGAGTACGTGTGAAAAGCCAACGATGGAAAATAGCTAGTGCATATAAAGACAAATGAATGCAAGGTGTTTATTGGCATGCTGGGAAAGGGCATGAGTAGCATAGACCAAGCAATACTTTGTAACAAACCATCACGTTTGTATTGATAATTAAATTCAATTAATAAAATAAGAAGGAGAATTTGTGAAAAGCAAGCATTGAATAGTAGAGTAAAGTAATGTAGAAAAGTGCATAGTGCTATATGGGCTTTTTCACAAACACATGGCATGCATGTTAAACAGGATATAAAAAGTATGAAATTGAACATGCAAGCAATCCCTTAAAAATAATAATAATTGTCAAATAAATTGTAACAAGTCACAAGCATATAATGAGGGATAATGACTCAAAAAATTTCTAACACCATGTAATAAGGGAAAAGAAGAATAAAGAAAATAGGAATAATTAAAAGAAGAAGAAAAGAAAAAGAAAATACATGTAGAACAATAAAAAATGATAGAAAAGAAAGAAGGAAGAAGAAGATAAAACCTTGTTAATGGAGGAGAGAGAAAGAGATAGAAAGGTGAGATAGAAAGGGGAAGGGGGAAGGAAGAAAGAAGGAGGGAAAAGAAAAATTAGGATTTGGAGGAAAGAAAGATAAGATAATTTGGCAATTTAGGTTGAGCTGTGTGGCGCATGCGACGCGGCCGCGTGGGGCACGCGTTCGCGTGGGTGCGCATCAGGTAAGAAGACGCGATCGCGTCAGTCACGCGGTCGCGTGACCCGTGTTGCGATGCTGGCGCGAGTGCAGCCTCGCTCCAGCACAACTCTCTGTTCAATTTATTTTAATAGCCAAAATTGGGTGACGCGATTGCGTGGGTCACGCGATCGCGTGAGTGTGCATTAGAAAATAATTGACGCGGCCGCGTCGGCGACGCGGTCGCGTGACAAGGATTGTGCTTCCAGCACCAATCCAGCACCACTCTCGCACAATATAGCATTGTGCACCCTTTTACGTCAAAAATGCAGGGCACGCGGCCGCGTGGGGCATGCGGTCGCGTGGGAGGCTATGATTCCCAGGCGACGCGGTCGCGTGGGGTAATTTGCGCCATTGGCACAACTCCAGCGCTGCTCCTGCGTAACTTTCTATTCATTTTTATTTTTCTTTACTCCCCCTGCCACGCGGACGCGTCGCTAATTCGATCGCGTCGCGCGGTGAAAAAAAAAATTTTTTTTAAAGAAAGATAAAGACATGCAAATGAAAGAGCACGAAAGCACTAATAAAGAGAAGAGTTATTAAAGAAGAAAAAAAAGACTAAAAGTGAAGAAAAGAACGATCATACCGCGGTGGGTTGTCCCCCACCCAGCACTTTGCTTTAACGTCCGTAAGTTGGACGCTCCACTAGCTCAATCTGTTGCTATGTGGGGATCTTCCAAGTGGAGGATCTCAAGCTCCTTGCTTTTCTGCACCTTCTCACCATGGTACAGCTTCAGGCGGTGTCCATTAACCTTAATAAGTTCAGAGCTTGAAGGATGGCTTAGGTGATAAACTCCGTACGGTTCAGCCTTCTCTACTCTGTATGGACCTTCCCATTTTGATCTTAACTTACCGAGCATTAGCCTTAGTCGAGATTTGTAAAGGAGGACGAAATCTCCAGGTTGAAATTCTTTCTTCTTGATGTTTTGATCATGTACAGCTTTCATCCTTTCCTTACAAATTCTGGAATTCTCATAAGCTTCTAGGCGGAGGTTCTCCAGTTCCTGCAGTTGCAACTTTCTTTCAGCTCCGGCCTTCTCAATTTCCATGTTACACTCTTTAACTGCCCAGAAGGCTCTGTGTTCGATTTCAACTGGAAGATGGCAAGCTTTTCCATAAACTAAGCGAAAGGGACTCATCCCAATGGGTGTCTTGTATGCTGTTCTATATGCCCACAGTGCATCTTGTAGCCTGGTGCTCCAGTCTTTTCTATGAGGCTTCACTATCTTTTGCAAGATACGCTTAATTTCTCTGTTCGACACCTTGGCTTGCCCATTAGTTTGGGGATGGTAGGCTGTTGCAACTTTATGGATTATCCCATGCTTCTTCATTAATCCTGTTAGTCTCCTGTTACAAAAATGGGTGCCTTGATCGCTCACGATCACTCGTGGTGATCCAAAGCGGCATATAATATGGTTTCTCACAAAGGAAACAACAGTGTTAGTATCATCAGTGCGGGTAGGAATTGCCTCCACCCATTTGGAAACATAATCTACAGCTAACAATATATAAAAATATCCACTAGAATTTGGAAATGGACCCATGAAGTCAATGCCCCAAACATTAAAAATTTCACAGAAAAGCATATATTGTTGAGGCATCTCATCCCTCTTGGATATGTTACCAAATTTCTGGCATGGGTGACAAGATTTACAAAACTCAGCAGCATCTCTAAAAAGAGTAGGCCACCAGAATCCGCAGTCTAAGATTTTCTAGCTGTTCTTTGAGGGCCAAAGTGTCCTCCACTCTCAGATGAGTGACAGGCCTCTAAAATGGACTGGAATTCTGATTGGGGTACACAACGTCTAATTATCTGGTCAGCGCCACATCTCCATAAATATGGGTCATCCCATATATAATATTTAGACTCGCTTTTCAGCTTGTCTCTTTGATGTTTAGAAAAATGTGGAGGAAATGTGCGGCTAACTAAATAATTAGCAACAGGTGCATACCAAGGGACTACCTCAGATACTGCTTGCAGGTTGTCAAAAGGAAAATTATCATCTATAGGAGTAGAGTCATCCTTAATATGCTCAAGGCGACTCAAGTGGTCTGCTACTAAATTTTGATTACCACTCATATCCTTTATTTCTAAATCAAATTCTTGTAACAGCAGTATCCAACGTATAAGTCTTGGTTTGGATTCCTTTTTAGCTAATAGATACTTTAGAGCTGCATGGTCCAAATACACTACTACTCTAGTACCAAGTAAATAAGCCCGGAATTTATCCAGAGCAAAAACAATAGCAAGTAGCTCTTTCTCAGTAGTAGTATAATTGGACTGGGCAGTGTCTAAAGTCTTAGACACATAGGCAATAACAAAAGGATCCTTACCTTCACGCTGAGCCAGCGCTACTCCTACTGCATGGTTGGAAGCATCGCACATGATTTCAAACGGCTGGCGCCAGTCGGGTCCTCTCACAATTGGGGCTTGAGTTAGAGCAGTCTTCAGCTTATCAAACGCTTGTTTGCAATCCACACTAAACTCGAACTCAATGTCCTTCTGCAGTAATCTGGATAAGGGAAGTGCCACTTTACTAAAGTCCTTAATAAATCTCCTGTAGAAACCTGCATGGCCAAGGAACGAACGGACTTCCCTCACAGAAGAGGGGTAAGGTAAACTAGAAATAACATTCACCTTTGCTAGGTCTACAGAAATGACATTATTAGATACCACATGTCCTAATACAATCCCTTACTTTACCATAAAGTGGCATTTTTCGAAATTCAATACAAGGTTTGTATTAACACATCTATCTAATACTCTAGATAATCCCTCTAAGCAAAGGTTAAAAGAATCACCATAAACGCTAAAATCATCCATAAAAGCTTCCATACAGTCCTCAATAAGATCAGAGAAAAGACTCATCATGCACCTTTGGAAGGTAGCTGGTGCATTGCACAAGCCAAAGGGCATTCTCTTATAAGCATAGGTCCCAAAAGGACATATAAAAGTAGTCTTTTCCTGATCCTCAGGAGCTATATGAATCTGGAAATAACCTGTGTAACCATCTAAAAAGCAATAATGTGATTTACCTGACAGGCGATCCAGCATTTGATCAATTATTGGAAGTGGGTAGTGATCCTTACGGGTAGCTTGGTTGAGACGCCTGTAATCGATGTAGACTCTCCAAGCATTCTGAACTCTAGTTGCTATGAGCTCTCCATGCTCATTCTTCACTGTAGTGACTCCAGATTTCTTGGGCACCACTTGTACTGGGCTTACCCATTCACTGTCTGAAATGGGATATATGATACCTGCTTCCAATAGTCTGGTCACTTCCTTTTTGACAACTTCCAAGATGGTGGGATTCAATCTTCTTTGTGGTTGACGGACAGGTCTTGTTCCCTCTTCTAAAAATATTCTGTGCTCGCATACTTGAGGGTTAATTCCCACTATGTCTGCCAAACTCCACCAAATTGCCTTCTTATGCTTCCTCAGTACATCAAGTAACTGCTCTTCTTGTTGAGAAGTCAGTTCCCTTGCAATAATAACCGGAAGCTTCTGCTCATCCTCAAGATAAGCATATTTGAGATGTGGAGGGAGAGGTTTCAATTCTAACTTTTGATCATGGGCAGGCTCTGGATTATCTGGGGCTTGTGAAAATGGCGAAGTGTCCTCATTGTCAGTTAAGAGGGTCCCCACACTTGGACCTTGTCCAGTGTGCCTTTCTTCAAACTCTTCTTTTTGAACTTCAGCCACACTTTCGTCTATGACATCACACTAGAAGATAGAACGATCTTCTGGGGGGTTGTTAATGACTCCATTCAGATTGAAGATCACTATGCGGCCATCTATTTCAAAGGAGTATGTTCCTGAAAAAGCATCCAATTTGAATTTTGATGTTTTTAGGAATGATCTTCCAAGTAGGATTGATGATGGCTTATCTGAATCATTATGGGGCATCTCCAAGATATAAAAATCAGTGGGAAATGTGAGCCCTTTAATGTTCACCAAAACATCTTCAGCAACTCCAGCCACTGTAATAATGCTTTTATCTGCTAACACAAAACGAGCTGCCGACCTTTTTAAGGGAGGGAGCCTTAAAACATCATATATAGACAAAGGCATTATACTGACACATGCTCCTAAATCACACATGCAATCATAAATTACTACACTACCAATAGTACAACTAACTATACAAGGACCTGGATCACTACATTTTTCAGGTAATCCTCCCATTAAAGCAGATATAGAACTCTCTAAAGCAATAGTTTCTAATTCATTAATTTTGTCTTTATGGATACATAAGTCTTTTAGAAACTTTGCATATTTAGGTACTTGCTGAATAACATCAAAAAGGGGAACAGTTACCTCAACCTTTTTGAATATTTCTACCATTTTAGGATCAGGTTCCAGCTGCTTCCTGGGCTTCCTTGCAAGTTGTGGAAATGGAATGGAGGTAGTGTTTTCTGTGGTGCCTGCGCCTTTTTGAGCTTCTTCCTGTGGTTGAGCTATCTCTTCTTTAGCTATGTCCTGTATATCCTCTTCCTCTTCAACATCTTTGATTTCTACCACCTCTTTAGCTGAGGTGTATTCTGGTGAGCTTGGTTCCTCCTGATTCCTCTCCTGCAGTGTAGTTCCAGACCTCAAGGTGATGGCAGTAATGCCTCCCTTTGGATTGGGTAATGGTTGAGAGGGGATTCCAATGGTGCTTGAAGGTTGGTTATTGGAATTTTGTGCTGAACCAAGCTGTGTCATAAAAGCTTGCAGAGTAGAGGTGAGACCATTCAGACTGGCGTTAATACTGTTCACGATGGTACTTTCCATGGCCAGTTGTCTTTTCTCAAAAGCTTGTAATAAATCTTCATTAGAAGATATAGAAGAATGAGTAAATTGAGAGGTTTGCTGCTGATTGTTTGGTGGTCCTTGGTTTTGCCTCAGGTGAGGTGCTCGGTAAGGTTGATTTTGCTGCCTGTTGTTGTTATTATTCCACCTCTGATTTCCCTGATTATCTCTGCCTCCCCTATTATTGTTGTCCCTCCAATTCTGGTTTGAATTGTCCTGCCATCCATGGTTATTATTTCCACTTTGATTGTACCCTTGGTTGAGGCGGTCATAGAAGTTGTGAGTGGATGCCACCATGTTGTCTTCTTGTTGGAGCTGTGGGCATTCATCAGTGTAATGGCTGTAATCAGCACAAATTCTGCAAATTCTTTGTAGGATTAGTTGTTGGTTTTGCTGCGGTTGAGTTTGCTGAGCTTGTTGATTCAACTGCATTTGCTTTAGCAGGTTGGTCATCTCACAGATGCTTTGATTTAGAGCAACAGTCTCTATGCCAGAAGATACTTTTGCAACGGCTTTTGAACGGCCTTGCTTTTGTCTGTGGTTCCGAGTAGATTCAGCTAAATCACTGATCAATTGCCAAGCTTCATCAGTGGTCTTATACTTCTTCATAGACCCATTGCTGGCACTTTCCAATGTGGTCTTATCTTGGGGCCTCATACCTTGTGTGATATAGCTGAGTAGCATGATCTTGTCAATCATATGGTGGGGGCATGCTTCCAGAAGATTATTGAAGCGCTCCCAATATTCAAAGAGAGTCTCATTGTCATCCTGAATAATTGTAGAGATATCCTTCCTCAGTTTATTAGTAACTTTAGATGGAAAGAATTTCTCCAGAAACTCCTTTCTGAGTGTATCCCAGTTGAATACATTTGCTAGAGGTTGAGTGTAGTACCACTCTCTTGCTTTTCCCTCAAGAGAGAACGGAAAAGCTTTCAGCAGAATTGAAGTTTCATCAGTGCCATCACGCCTGACAGTAGAACAGGCTGCCTGGAAATCTCTCAAGTGCTTGATAGGCTCTTAAGCAGGTAGGCCATGAAACTTGGGCATCAAATTTAACAGTGCGGTCTTTATTTCAAAATCTGTAGCTACCGCTGGATGATGTGCTTGAAACGATTGCATTGTAAAATCAGGAGCTCCTTCCTCCTGAATGATAACTCTTCTAGCTGCCGTGTTTATTGCACGTAAAACAACCAAATCAGTAGAACGGGGGCTGGTTTCTTCCTCAGATTCACTTTCAGATCCGCCCTCAGAGCGGGCTAACCTACGCTGTTCTCGCCCTATTCGTGAAATAGTCCTTTCAATTTCAGGATCGAATATTAGCAAGCGCGGATCAGGAAGTGAACGCGTCATTTGACGGAAGAAACATGCAGCTCATAGTAGCAAAATTAAATAAAATGCAAATAAATAAATTCTAATTAATAAAATTAGCATTCTATTGCAACTCCCCGGTAACAGCGCCAAAAATTGATGGGACGCAGAAGCTGGTGAATTAAAAATTTATTAAAATGGTTACGTTGCAAGTATAGTTCTTAACTCACCGAAAATCTGCCTATCAATTTAGAAATATGTCATAGAGAGTTTAAATTAAAATTACTGGGAGTTTTAAGTCCCAGGTCGTCTCCCAACGAGTTGCACAAAAGTGTGCTATTTTATTAATCAGATGTTCCAAGAAGTTGAGCTAAGTAAATTGGAATTTAGATTGATGAATTTTAAATAATATAAATAAAAGCCTAGACTGGGAATTGATTAGTTAGAATCTCTATCATTGATGGAGTGATTTTTAAGATTGATTTATAATTAATGGTTACTCTGTTTGGTTATCCTTTACTAGGTAAGGGAAAGTCAAACAAGTTGGAATGCCAGATCTGTTCATGAGTTACAACCCACTTAGTTCAAAGGGATTGGCGTTGGTGACAGGATAGCAATCCAACATTTAACCCAACTACAATTTTTTCCTTCAATCCTTCCAACTCAAGAGTTCCTTTTAATCAACTCCCCATCAAGTAATGAAACTACTCACACATTGTAAATAAAGAATCCATAGCACATGAAAGGGAATTAAAAGAAGACATGATTATTGGAATTGAAATTGAATTAAAAAGAAATAATCCTTGCATTAATTAATCATAAAAGCATCTGAATAACAAAATTGAACATAACAAAGAACATGGAAGAATAAAACCAAGTTAAGAGAACAAACTAGAATGATGAAGTCTTGATGAGGAAATAACTATTCTCAATGTTCCAATGCTAAGGCCAATTGAAAATTAAAATCCTAAAACTAGAGAGAAAAACCTAAGAGAGTGAAAAAAACTAGATCTAAAACTACTGAATGAATGTCTGTTGTTTCTGCATATTTTCTGACTCTAGTCTACTGTTCCGGGCCGAGAACTGGGCCGAAATAAGGTCCAAAATCACCTCCAGTGAATCCTGCAAATTATGCAGATCGCACATGTCACGCGATCGCGTCATCCATGCGGACGCGTCGCTTGCGCTTTTTCCTCTCCACGCGTTCGTGTCATCCACGCTACCGCGTCACTTGCGCTTTCCAATTCGCACGGCCGCGCAAGCCATGCGGCCGCGTCACTGCGATTTGTGCTCCTTCGCGCGGTCGCGTGAGCCATGCGACCGCGTCACTTCTTGCTGGTTATCTCCTCCAATTCTTGTGTTCCTTCCATTTTTGCTAGCTTCCTCTCCAATTTCCATCTCATTCATGCCCTATAAACCCTGAAACACTTGACACACAGATCACGGCATCGAATGGAATAAAGGAGAATTAAAATTAAATAATTAAAGTCTCTAGGAAGCAATTTTCAAACATGTACTGAATTTAGGAAGGAAATCTAAATGCAGGCTAAATTGATGAATAAGTGGGTAAGGATCATGACAAAACCACACAATTAAACACAATATAAACTATAAAATAGTGGTTTATCACCGTCTTGAGTTATTAGGGGGCATTTCCAGAATATAGAAGTCAATGGGAAATGTGAGTCCCTTAATGCTCATTAATACATCTTCAGCAACTCCAACCACTGTAATAATCCTATTATCTGCTAACACAAAACGAGCTGCTGACCTTTTTAAGGGAGGGAGCCTCAAAGTATCATATATAGACAAAGGCATTATACTAACACATGCTCCTAAATAACACATGCAGTCAGAAAATATCACACCACCAATAGTACAATTAACCATACATGGACCTGGATCACTACACTTTTCAAGTATACCTCCCATTAAAGCAGATATAGAACTACCTAAAGGAATAGTTTCTAATTCATTAATTTTGTCTTTATGTATGCATAAATCTTTTAGAAATTTCGCATATTTAGGTACCTGCTGAATAACATCAAAAAGGGGAACAGTTACCTCAACCTTTTTGAATATCTCTACCATTTTGGGGTCAAGTTCCATCTGCTTCCTGGGCTTCCTTGCAATTTGTGGAAATAGAATAGGAAGGATGTTTTCTGTAGTGCCTGCATCCTTTGGTGCTTCTTTCTGCAGTTGAACTTCTTCTTCTTCAACCATGTCTTGTATGTCCTCTTCCTCTTCAGCATCCTCTACTTTCACCACCTCTTCAGCTGAGGCGTGTTCTAGTGGGTTTGGCTCCTCCTGATTCCTCTCTTGCAGTGTGGTTCCGGACCTTAGGGTGATGGCATTGATGCCACCCTTTGGATTGGGCAATGGTTGAGAGGGGATTCCACTAGAGCTCAAAGGCTGGTTGTTGGAGTTATTTAGTGATCCAATTTGAGAGATAAGAGTTTGCAAGGTAGAGTTCAGACCATTTAGAGTAGAAGTAAGGTTGTTTTCCATGGCCTACTGTCTCCGATCAATAGATTGTAGTAACTCATCATTAGAAGATGAAGAGGGATAAGTGATCTGAGAGGTCTGCTATTGGTTGTGCTGTGGTCCTTGGGATTACCTCAAGTGAGGTGCTCTGTAAGGATGGTTCTGGTTCTGCTGCCTGTTGTTGTTATTATTCCACCTCTGATTTCCTTGATTGTCTCTGCCTCCTCTGTTATTATTGTCTATCCAATTCTGGTTGGAATTATCCCTCCAACCTTGGTTGGGATTGTCCTGCCACCCATGGTTGTAGCTACCTCCTTGATTGTATCCTTGGTTGGGGCGGTCATAAAAGTTATGAGTGGCTGCCACAGTGTTGTCTTCTTGCTGGAGCTGCAGACATTCATCAGTATAATGGCTATAATCAGCACAGATCCCACACACTCTCTGTGGAACTAACTGTTGGCTCTGCTGCGCTTGTTGTTGACTCAACTGCATCTGCTTCAGTAAGTTGGTCATCTCACATATACTCTAAGTCAGAGCAGTAGTTTTCTTGCTAGAAGATACCTCCGCAACAGCTTTTGACCGGCCTTGTTTATGCCTGTGATTCCTTGTAGACTCAGCCAATTCGCTGATCAATTGCCATGCCTCATCAGTGGTCTTGTACTTTTTTATAGACTCATTGCTAGCACTTTCCAATGTGGTCTTATCTTGGGGCCTCATGCCCTGTGTGACATAGCCGAGAAACACTATCTTGTCAATCATATGGTGGGGACATGCTTTCAAAAGGTTGTTGAAGCACTCCCAGTATTCGTAGAGAGTCTCGGACTCGTCCTGAACAATCATGGAAATGTCCTTCCTTAGTTTATCAGTAACTTCAGCTGGAAAGAATTTTTCCAAAAATTTTCTTCTAAGCGTATCCCAGTGAGAAACAGTTGCTGCGGGTTGAGTGTAGTACCACTCACTCGCCTTTCCCTCAAGAGAGAACGGTAAAGCTTTTAACAAAATAGAAGTTTCATCTGCACCATCGCGCTTGACAGTAGAACAGGCTGCTTGGAAATCCCTAAGGTGCTTGATAGGCTCTTGAGCGGGTAAGCCATGAAACTTAGGCATCAAATTGAGCAGTGCAGTCTTTAATTCAAAGTCTGTAGCCACCGCTGGGTGATGCACATGAAACAGTTGCAGTGTGAAATCAGGGACTCCAGCCTCCTGGATAGTAATTCTTCTAGGTGCTGCCATGTCACCTGCACGTAAATCAACCAAATTAGTAGAACGGGGGCTTGTTTCTTCCTCAAGTGATGTTTTAGATTCGCCCTCGGAGAGAACTAACCGACGCCGAGCCTACCTTATACGTGAAATAGTTCTTTCAATCTCAGGATCAAATACTGGCAAGCTTGGATCAGGAAGTGAACGCATCATTTAATGAAAGAAACATGCAGCTCATAGTAGCGAAATAAAATAAAATGCAAATAAATAAATTCCAATCAATAACTTAGCACTCTATTGCAACTCCCCAGCAAAGGCACCAAAAATTGACGTGGCGGAAATTGGCGAGTTAAGAAATTGTTAAAAGAGATACGTTGCAAGTACAGTTCGTAACCAACCGAAAATCTGCTTATCAATTTAGAAGGGGTTGTCACAAAATTAAAATTAAAATACTGGGAGTATGAATCCCAGGTCGTCTCCCAACGAGTTGCAGAAAGATGTGATATTTTATTAATCAGATATTTTCTAAAAAAAATGGTTTGAGTTGATAAACAGGAAATTAAATCAGAGAATTTATGTAATTTAAATAAAAACCTTGACCGGGAGTAGATTAGTTGGAAGCCCTATCCTTGATGGAGTTCTCTCAAGATAAAAGTGATAATTAAAGGTTGCCTGCTCAGTTATCCTTTACCAGATAAAGGAAAGTTAAGCAAGTTGGAAGTCAGTTTCTATTCACAAGTTCTAATCCTGTCCCTTGGGAAGGACTAGTGTCAGTGATTAGAGGGCGACCCAACGCGAAACCCAACTATAATTTTACTCTTGAGCATCCAACTCAAGGTCCTCCTGTCAATCAACTCCTAATCAAGTTGTAGAACTACTCGCTCATTATGATTGTAAAATCCACGAAATAAGAAAGGGAAATATTGAAAGACATGATAAATAATAATCAAAAGGATCAATTAAAAATAAAAATAGTTCTTGTATTAATAAATTCTAAAAATAATTCAATAATAATTCTGAGTAAATAAAGGACATGGAAAAGTAAGAGACAAGTAAGGAAACAAAATAGAATGACGAAGTCTTGACGGAAGTAATAACTCTTCTCAATATCCCAGTCCAAGAAACAATAAAATCAAAATCCTAAGAACTATGAATGTGTAGAGAGAAAACCTAGAGGAGGAGTAAAATCAGATCTAAAACTAAGATTATACGGAATGAATGTTGTGTTCTGGTCTCTGCATGTTCCCTGGCTCTAATCTGCTTTTCTGGGCCGAAAACTGGGTTAAAACAGGGCCTAAAATTGCCCCTAGCAAATTCTGCAAATTCTGCAGATCGCGCATGTCACGCGATCACGTCATCCAGGCGTTCGCGTCATCCAGCATTTTGCCTTGCCATGCGTGCACGTCGTCCATGCCTTCGCATCACTTATGTAGTTTCCAATCCGCGCGGTCGCGTGAGCCATGCGTTCACGTCACTGCAATTTCCTCTATGTCGCGCGGTCGCATGAGCCATCCGTCCGCGTCACTTCTCGCTAGTCATCTCCTCAATTTCTTATGTTCCTTCCATTTTTGCAAGCTTCCTTTTTAATCTCCAAGTTATTCATGCCCTATAAAGCCTGAAACACTTAACACACAGATCACGGCATCGAATGGAATAAAGGAGAATTAAAATACAAAATTAAAAGTCTCTAGGAAGCAAGTTTTCAACCATGAAGTATTTTTAGGAAGGAATTTAAATGCATGCTAATCATATGAATAAGTGGGTAAAGATTTGATAAAACCGCACAATTAAGCACAATATAAACCATAAAATAGTGGTTTATCAATGACCCAATAGTTGTTCTGAAACCTGCTAGATTCTACACCAAGCAACATGAAGAACATTTTCACAAAATAATGAGTAAGAGGCCAGTGATCCCTGAGGTCAGATTCGAACTAGGAGAAGACGAATACCTGGAGATTCAAGAGGAAATTCGAAAGAGAGGCTGGGAGATTCTAGCCAATCCTAAGATCACTGTTAGATTCAATATGATCCATGAATTCTATGCAAATCTGTGGATGATAGATAAGCAAAAGAAAGATGAAATAGCATTCCATACTTTTCGCACTATGGTCAGGGGGAAGATCATATATTTTCATCTGGATAGGGTGAGATAGATCTTTAAATTACCCTTACAAAGGGATGACCCTGATTCCTACAACAGAAGGGTGGTAGCCAACCCTAAGATGAATCAAGTCCTAGAGGACATCTACCTACCTGAAACTCAATAGATTGAGGATGCAAAAGGCAAGCCAAACCAGCTGAAAAGAATGAACCTCAAGCCAATTGCTAGAGGATAATCGCTCTGAAGTCACTATTCAGAGAGCTGTGATGATTCATTGCATCATGATGGGAAACGAGATTGAAGTTCACCAAATAATCTCTCGTGAGATGTACAAGTTGGCAAATAGGATGTCTACTCATGCCATGCTGGCCTTTCCAAACCTTATCTTTTGCCTATGCTAAGAGGCTAAAGTCCTTATCCATGTGGATACATTTATTCCAGTGGAAAGTCCAATCACCAAGAAAGTGATGGAAAACTCCAAGGTACCAGAGGATCATCCCAAAAGGAAGGCACTTGAACCTCCCCAAGAGATCCCTCCAATTGAGTATTGGGATCAGCTGAAGGCATCTGTGATGCACCTACAGACCACCTTGTATCAACTAAGAGAGGAGCAGAAAGATCAAACTAGCATGATTTGAAAATTAGTCAACGAGCAAGAGAAGCGGGGGCATGAGATAGAAGAGTTGAAGCGCCAGAAGCTCTCCCCTGAAGAGGCCACTGCTTTTTGCTCCAGCTTTTTGCTTCCTGGTTCATTTTCAATTAATCCAAAAGTTTGAGCTAAAGTTTGAGGCAAACTTTTGCTCAAACTTTTTGTTCTCTCTTCCTCCTAGCCATTCCTTCTTGCATCAACCTTTCTCCAAGCTTTCTTCACCTATCATTAATCAACCAAACACATCAAAGCTATGCTCAAAATCATGAGATATTCATTCTTTCATAATATGTGACAATTATAGCATAAAACCTCATGAAATAGCATGAATTCATACATGGTTGATTAAATCAAAGGAAACATGAAAATCTACCCAATTGGCTTGCTTATGGCTTAAGAAAGTGCATAATTCAATTGAAAACAAAAGAAAAAGGCTAGTGAAACTAGGCTAAGATGACTTGTCATCACAACACCAAACTTAAAGCTTGCTTGTCCCCAAGCAAGAAATGAATTATGCTCAATGGTTCTTTCATTTAAGATGGATTGAAGAAAAAATTGTAAGGTCCTGTGAGTGAAGTGATCAAGTAACAGTGGGGTGAACTCTAAATCATATGCTCATGCAAGGGCTTCAGTGCTCACTAGTCCTCACATATTGGGAGTCTTAGGTCTTAGGATTTTCATCCAAATGGTATCATGGAGATCTCTTTATATGTAGTCACCTTGAAGCAGCTTATAATTTCTTTGCTTTGGCCTCGACTCTAAGTGTCATGTCTCAAAGCGGCTCTTTAGATAAGCTTTCAATCAATACTCCTAAACCAGTTGGTTTTAAGGTATTAGGTGTTGAAGCACCCCTAAGGATTTACTTGCTCAAGCCTCTTTCTTTGACACAACTCAACCACAAGCATTTTACTAGGCTAACAACTCTTTGAGTCATTGTTTCTTCTTTCTTTTCTGCCTAGTAATTGATGCTCAGAGCCTTGGGCCATGTTCTTTTTGTTTTTTTTTTTTTGTATTTTCTTTCTTTTTTTTTGTTTTGTTTGCTGCTTCTTGGATCAATAAATTTTTGAGAATCTCCACAATACTTCTTTGAACTTCCTGTCCTGCCTATGAGCTCCCATGCAAGTTTTCACAAGCATGCAACCTCAATACATAATCATACAACTAGAACCACCACTTCTCCTAATCTTTTGCTTTCCTCAAAATTGTTTGATTCCTCAATCCTTCTTTTCAAAGAACTTTCATGTGATGCATTTTTGAAATATTGAGTGCAAACAAGTGTGAAAAGTGTAGTGTTGTGAATAATCAAGCATCTTGCTTATTGAATTACAGAAAAGAAACCATGCTAAACAGACAGATAATCAGGGAAACTAAACCACTCTCAATCATAGCAGTGTTTGATGTAAGATAATCACTTAACAATACAACCTTTTGGAGTTCACTTGCTTTCCTTCTTCTCATCATCATTGCTGGCCCTTAGGTTCATCTTTTGTTTCTTTGGTTGATGATGCTTAATTCCTCCAAAAGCTTGTATGGACCTCTGCAATGATATTGAAAGTTGCTTGTTCCCCAAGCACTTGGAAACCATGGTTAGTCTGGCTGATTTATTTATGGGCTTTTGAACTTACTTTGGTGTGGGGACACCAAACTTAGTACCTTGCCAATGGTTTTCATGCATCAAATTAACCATGTGTGATAATAATAAATTTTTTTTCTTCCTTTTCTTCTTCTTTTTCAAAAGCAATAAAACTGAAAACTAGGAAACAGCAGAATAGTTAACTAGTTCATCCAACATGCTTGAAGCCAGCATTATGCAGAAAGTGAGAATGTGTTTTATAATGGGATTTTGGTGAAACACCAAACTTAGAATCCTGCATTCTCCTTTAGATTGTTTTGGTGTGCAACACCAAACTTAGCTTCTTGCATTATAGATAAAACTAATTAACCTTTTTATTAAAATAACTATAGAAAGAAAACTACCTCAGGTTGGGTTGCCTCCCAACAAGCGCTCTTTTATTGTCACTAGCTTGACATCTTGCTCTTTGATTATGGAGGCTGGAAATCATAATGCCTCAGTTTTTCTCCTCTTGCTGTAGGATTCCTTTCCTCCATGACCTGCACAATCACAAACAATCCAAATAAAAATTGGATATTCTCATGCCAGAATGTAGTCAGAGGATTAGTTGACACCATGTGTCAAACAGTTGGTAAACTTGAGAGATTAATGAACAAAAATTACTTCTCTCGTTTATTTATCAAGCTATGAGAATCATATTCAGCAAGATAAACCAAGGAAACTTCACTCTATTGCTAAAGTGAGGTTTCAATTAGCTCAGGCAAAAATTCAAACAGTTAGTGGGTTAATTGAAAATTAAAGGAACAGAAAAATAAAAATGCTAGATCTAGATCACCACCTCACTTAATCATTGTCAATCTAATCAATCCCCGGCAACGACGCCAAAAACTTGATGGGATATTTTAGCGGAGAAACGAATTTCTCCCAAAACACCCAAACTTAACCGGCAAGTGCACCGGGTCGCATCAAGTAATAATAACTCACGGG
The DNA here is from genome assembly GCF_003086295.3 of Arachis hypogaea. Classification (NCBI taxonomy): domain Eukaryota; kingdom Viridiplantae; phylum Streptophyta; class Magnoliopsida; order Fabales; family Fabaceae; genus Arachis; species Arachis hypogaea. The sequence goes on from NC_092053.1 coordinate 46,362,960, forward strand.
AGTGAGGTCGATCCCACAGGGATTGAAGGATTGAGCAATTTTAGTTTAGTGGTTGATTTAGTCAAGCGAATCAAGATTTAGTTGAGTGATTTGTGATTTGCAGAATGTAAATTGCTTGGAAAGTAAAGGGAATGGGTAATTGGCATGAAAGTAAAGAGAACTGAAAATTATAGTGCTGAATCTTAAAGAACAAGAAATTAAATGGCAGAAACTTAGAATGCAAGAAATGTAAATTGCAAAATCTTAAAGTACAAGAAATGTAAATGGCTTGAATTGTAAAGGGAATGGGGAGTTGGATTTGCAGAAATTAAACAAGGAAATGTAAAATTGCAACAAGCAGAGGAATAAAAGAACACTTGGATTGAATCAAATCTAGAAACAGAATTGTAAATGAGCATGAAAACAGTAAACAGGGAATGGAAAATGGGAAATCCGGATCTCAGGACCCAAGAGACTAGAAAACCAAGTCTAGATCTCAATGCCTTCCTAGATCCAACAAGAACAATTGCAAAGGAAATTGTAAATTGCAAAGAAAGTAGATGAAGAACAATTAACCGAAACTGAAATTTAATTAAGCAGAAAATTAAACAAGATCCCAAGGTGAGATTGAAACAGAATTTCTTCAACTCTCCACCCAAAATCCAAGACAAGAAAAGTAAAGAGTGCTGGGCAAGAACAAGGAAGAAGAGAGATCAATTCTCCTCCCAAATTCTCTTGAATTAAAACAACAATGCTAAGAAAAATAAAAGTGAGCTCCAAGCCAAACCGAAAAGAAAGTTCTTCTGCAAAACTAAAAGCGAAGCTCCCCTCAAAACTTAAATTCTAATCTATTTATACACTTTCTTCAAATGGTCTTCAAGCCTTCAATTGGGCCTTTGCTCTTGGTGGAATTGGGTTGAGAGAGGCCTTGGTTGATTGCTCTTGGAGTTTGGAGAAGAACCGAATTGAACCGGGTTGGAATCATGAAAGCTTGAGTGAAAGTTGGAGTAAAAGTTAGGGTCTAACTTTTGCTCCAACTTTTCACATCAGCACCCTTGTTTTGCTGATACCAACGTTGGGGCAAAAGTTAGGGGTCTAACTTTTGCTCCAACGTTGGCCTCCCCTTAGTTCTTCATGGCGCCAACGTTAGCCAGAAAGTTAGGGGCTAACGTTGGCGCAAACTTTTGCTAGCCCAGGGAGTTTTTCAAGCACCAACGTTAGCCAAAAAGTTAGGGGCTAACGTTGGCGCAAACTTTTGGTGCATCCAGGGAGTGTTTTTCATGCCAAAAGTTAGCCAAAAAGTTAGGGGCTAACTTTTGCTCCAACTTTTGCCCAAAAGTTAGCCAAAAAGTTAGGGGCTAACTTTTGCTCCAGCTTTTGCTTCTTGGTTCATAATTTATCCAAGACTCAAGTCATTCCTCCTAGCCATTGCATCAACCTTTCTCCAAGCTTTCTTCACCTATCATTAATCAACCAAACACATCAAAGCTATGCTCAAAATCATGAGATATTCATTCTTTCATAATATATGACAATTATAGCATAAAACCTCATGAAATAGCATGAATTCATACATGGTTGATTAAATCAAAGGAAACATGAAAATCTACCCAATTGGCTTGCTTTTGGCTCAAGAAAAGTGCATAATTCAATTGAAAACAAAAGAAAAAGGCTAGTGAAACTAGGCTAAGATGACTTGTCATCACCCACTGCCCCTCAAGCTTGAGGTTGTTGAGTTTAAACCCTGTGACTATTCCAATTCTTATTTTTCATATTTCTGTAATTCCAATTCCTATCTTCCATGTTTAGGTTACATGATCACTAGTAGTAATTAAGTTTTTATTTTTGTTTTCCTATTTTTTTAATTTAAAAGTTGCATAAGCATTAGTAATAATTAAGCTTTTATTTCCAGTTAGCTATAAAATATTCCTCATGTCATCATTAAACATGAATAAAATAATGATTTTTTTTAGAAGCAGTAAAGATGCATAATTTTCGAATTCTACATAAGAATAATCAATTATTTTGATGTGGTGACATTACTTCTATATTTTGAATGTATGAATGAACAGTGCATAATTGAAGTTGGAATTAAGAATGTTGGCTTTTGAAAGAATGATGAAAAAGGAAAAGTATTATTGGTAATCTAAAAAATCCAAAAATTTTATTCTTGAAGCAAGAAATAGTAGCAAAAGGAAAAAGAAAAAGCATGTTGCAATAAAAGAAAACAAATATATATGCTTGCGAAAAAAAATGCAGAAAAAGCCAATAGCTCTCTAAACCAAGAGGCAAGAGCAAAAAGCTAATAACCCTTTAAACCAAAAGGCAAGGGTAAAAGGATCCAAGGCTTTGAGAATCAATGGTTAGGAGGCCCTAAAAGAAATAAAATCTTGGCCTAAGCAGCTCAAGCAAGCTGTCGCTAACCATATGCTTGTGGTGTGAAGGTATCAAGTAAAAAGTATGAGACTGAGCAGTTAAAGTCGTGATCCAAAGCAAAAAGAGTCTGCTTAAGAACTCTGGACAACTCTATCTGGGGATTCTAGCAAAGCTGAATCACAATCCGAAAGGGTTCACCCAGTTAAGTGTCTGTGGCATTTATGTATCCGGTGGTAATACTGAAAAACAAAGTGCTCAGGGCCACGACCAAGACTCTAAAAAGCTGTGATCAAGAATAAAAAAGAACTAAACTAGGAGAGTCAATAATATCATATGGATTCTAAGTTCCTAAAGATGCCAACCATTCTGAGTTTCAATGGATAGTGAGATGCCAAAACTATTCAAAAGCAAAAAGCTACTAAGTCCCGCTCATCTAATTGAAACTGAGCTTCATTGAAAACTCTGAGATTTATTGTATCCTACTCTTCTTTTTATCCTACTTTGTTTTTAGGTACTTGGGGACAAGCAACAGTTTAAGTTTGGTGTTGTGATGAGCGGATATTTTATACACTTTTTGTCATCATTTTCATATAGTTTTTAGCTTGTTTTGTTTAGGTTTTATTAATTTTTCATAGGTTTTAGTGTATAATTTACATTTTTGTATTCTACATTGAGTTTGTGTCTTTTTGTTCAATTTCAGGTATTTTTTGGCTGAAATTGAGGAGCTGGAGCAAAAGTCTGATTTAGAGGCAGAGAAAGTGCTGCAGATGCTGTCCGAATCCGACCTCCTTGCCCTCGAAAAATCTTTTCTGGAGCTATAAAAGTCCAAATGGAGCGTTCTCAATGGATTTGTAAAGCTAACATCTAGAGCTTTCCAGAAATATATAATAGTTTATACTTTACTTCATAATTAAAGGCCCAAAACTGGCGTTCAACGCCAGCCTCCTACCCTATTCTGGCATCCAGCGCCCAAAGGAGAAGAGACCAGCGTCCAACGCCCATATAGGACCCCATAGCCAGTGTTCAATGCCCTAGAGGCCTCCTAGCACGTGGATCTCAATCAAGCTCAGCCTAAACACTCACCAAGTGGGCCCCAAAAGTGGATTTTAGCACTAAAAGACTGTTTTACCCTTTTTATGTATCCTTAGCTATTAGTTAAGTATTTAAGGGAGAAGATCCCATAGCTTCAGGATCTCTTCTAGCATATTTCGGATTCCATCATTGTATTTTCTGTCAGTATGAGTTTCAAAACCACCTAGGTTGAGGGGAAGAGCCCTACTGAGTTTTATGTATTAATAAAGTATTACTATTCTAATTCAATACGTGTTTGATTCTCTATTCTAAAATGTATATCCATTCTTCATCACTATGAATGCGTTGAACCGGCACAAGGTTATCTCATTCTACAGGGGTTCAGAGTGAGTCTTTCATCGGACAATGGTGAATCACCAGCTTGATCATACGTCTCTTAGACGGCTAATCCACGACTTTGTAGGGGACTTCTCGAGACACCAGTTCAGCCGAGGTACGGGGAGATTAGCGTCTTTGTGGTAGAGGCTAGAGCCAAAGGCGTAGCATTCCCTAATCCGGAAGATTCGACCTTTTCTATGGCATTTTGAGTAGGATCACTAAAGAGAATAAACTTCATGAGCTTCACCTTCAATCAGACTGGATCCGCACTAACCCTGGGGTTCAGATCTGGAGGAGTATTGATGACCTCTCAACCAACAACAATCACATATAACCTGCCATAGAAGAAATCACTCACAAGTTGAAGAAGACAATAAGATCAGATTAATTCAGAAGAGCAAAGCATCTCCAAGCCTTAACCATCTTCTTATCACTAGTTATAATCAAACATAGTAATTCCATCTTATTCCAATTTTATGCGTTTAAACAATCAATCAAATTTTCTATCCACCTGACTAGGATCTACAAGATAACCATAGCTTGGTTCAAACCACAATCCTCGTGGAATCGACCCTGACTCACTCAAGTATTACTTGGACGGCCCAGTGCACTTGCTGGTTCAGTTGTACGAAGTGTGGGAATTTGTGCACCACTCCACCAATAGCAAAGCATCAAATAGAAATTTCCTAAATAGAGTTTCCTCTTCAGATTTCTGCAGACATTCATATTTGATAGATGTCACTTAAATTAGTGATGATGAACACATGAATATATGTATTTAAGAACAAGGACATGGTACAAAAATTAAGATAAAATGGACACGAAAAACCAAGATATGTTAGCCATTTTCCGGTCTATAAAATCATGGTGTTGGAGCTTTGTGCATTAACAATGGAAACAAATGCAAGCTATGATATAAAAGAAATAAAATGAACTTATGAGGAACATTCAAATCGAAAATAATCAAACTATACTAACCGAAATTGAGCTTAGTGGCAAAGATGTCCCTAATCTTGCCCTCATGAGGATTTCTGGTTACACACGACAAATCAACGTCAAAACAAATAAGTCATAGTTCTAGATAACTCAAAATACATGATCAAATTCAATCATCAAACTAGTTATAGATGTTTATGAATTTTGCACAGAACAACTATAATTAATATATATATATATATATATATATATATATATATATATAGTGCAGACTGCAATACAAAAAGCTAAAATCATAAAATTTTACAACCTTTGAAAAACTAAAGTCACATTGTCACAAGTAACAAAATGTAGCATGAAACTGAATTTAAAACCAAATATGTAATAACTAAATACTGACCCAAAAAGTAAATATTCTAAAATCTAGATATTGAGACAACAGCCCAACTCTTGAGATTCACTTCCAGTTCATCCCCTGGTGTTTTTAAATCATTTGTAACCACATCAATAGTGGGCCCTGGGAATTGCCCATTAATTAAGATCCCCGACAAAATTTAAAGAAAGAAATCAAGAACTGCAATGAGCTAAAAATTGTTCATATCAAAACACTATATTTGGATAAAACAGTAGAGCCTGCAAACTGAGTTTTGTCATTAGGTTTTAGGACAAAATAGAAAACCTTGTGTTTCCTTACGAATCAGAGTTATGAACTAGTTCACAATTTCCACATCAGCTATTTGTCAAAATTTCATCTAGCAAAAATTCTCGTCATAATGAAATATACGATGAGTGATTTGCATAGGAAATATATTTTTAACAAAGGAAAATATTTAAAATACCTACAATTTAGATTCGAAATCATCTAGCGAATAGTGCATCAAACTGCATTCATGATTCAGTTCAAGCTCTCCAGCCTCAACCTGTAAGCAAGGAGAAAGGTCATCAACATGTCAACATGCCAATCTAGAATCTACAATAATGTGAGCAAAACATAGTGTATAACCTGAGAAATTAGTAAATAATTAGCCAATAAAATAATTATTAATCAAGAATTTAGAAAATAAAATTTTATAGTTTAATGGAATAGAGAAAATTAAAATAGAAATTTTGACACTAATTTCAAAGAATTTGGCCCAAGATTGAGCCAAACGGGCCGAACCGGACCCGTGGCCCAACCAACTCATTTACTTATTCTTTCTCTTCTGCATGCAAGAACGAAGAAGAACAGCCAAGGGAAGGGAGGAGAACGAAGGTGAGACTCCAACCCTCACTTCCATATTCAATCCTCTGTAACTTTCAATCCGGAGCTCTGATTGACGAGCCGTCAGTGGCCACGCGTTCATCTCGAAATTCTCTACAAAGTCCATTAAACAATTTGGTAAGAAATTCAATTTTCTTTCCCAGAATATCCCTCTTCAGTTTCGAAATTCATTAGTTTTGGAATTGAGATTTATGATATTTTGATATTTTAGGATCAAATTAGCTTGTGAGAATTTTTTGGTGTTGTTCTATTAGTCCATGGGTAAGGTAAGAAGCTCTTAAACCTTAGTGAATTTCCAATTAGTAAACCCTATGTTGAATTTTGATGAAATTGTATATTATTAGATTAGATGTTTGAAGTTTAAAGTAATTGGTGGTATTGGTAAGCTGAATTTGGGCTGCGGTAACTAAATTCTGTCCGACGCACTAATTGGAGCTTTGGGTATTGTGGAACGGCAATAAGTTGTGGTGTTCCGATCATTAGGGAGAAATCGGCCAAGGTATGGTTTAGGTTTCTCGTATATAATATGTAATGTGTCATGAAAACTTAGGCTAGATGACCATAGGATAAGTTTGGATTGAAGTTGGTTGTTGATTGGATTAATGAACATATGAGTACTTGTTATTGTTGTTGAGTTGGGTGGTTGAATTGTATATTGTATGAATGATGTGTTTAATATTGTATGTGAAGATTGGTAAATAATAATATTGATGTGGTTGATGAATTGGGAATGGTAGGTATTTATGAGGCTTGGCAAGTTAAGGTTGTTAGTGAAATAATGTAAATTTTGTGGAAATTGATGATGTGTATATGCATGTTGTGAATTGATGTTGTAATAAGGAAGTTGATTGATGAGGTGATGATATTAATGAGGAATGAATTAGTATTGTTGGTAAGTTGAGGAATAAGGTTATAATGAGTGAACTAGTTGGTGTTGGTGTTAGTGGTTGTGCATAATGTTGTTTGGATATGAATTATTGTGTGTAAATATAATTGTGGCCCCAGGTAGTAGGTGGTAGCACGATTCCCCACACTTTCGTACTGTTGTACCAGCAATTGCTCTGGGTTGTCCAAGTAAAACCTGAGCAAGTCAGGGTCGATCCCACGAGGATTGTGGTTTGAAGCAAGCTTATGGTTATCTTGCAGGTCTTAGTCAGGCAGATTAGAAGGTTGTTGGATTAACTTTGAATGATTATATGTCATATATGGAGTTGTAAGAATAATGTGAAAGGAATGCCGAATTGGAATAAAGTTAAGGAATAGGGTTGAGAGTTGAAATTGCTTTGCCTTTCTGAATTAACTCGGGTACTACTGTCTTCTCTGCTTGTGAATGATCTTCTTCTATGGCAGGCTGTATGTGATCAACGCCATGGGCCATGGTCATTGATCTCCTTTGCTACAGATTGAACGCCATTGGCCATGGTCATCCAATCTGATGAAGGGTGAAGCTCTAGCAGGCAATTCTCTTGGCGATTGATGAGAGGACTTTTGCGTGGTCTAGAAATTTGTGGATAAATCCTCGTTGCAAGTATAGTTTCTAAACCTTCAAAAGTTCTTTCATACAAACGTTTTGGTTGTCACAAGTAACAAACCCCTTAAAAATTATTAACCGAGTATTCAAACCTCGGGTCGTCTTCTCAAGGAACTGCGAGGAAGTATGTTCTTATTATTGGTTATAAAGGTTGTAATCGGGGTTTAGAAGGTGAGAAACAAGTAATTTAAATGACGAGTGAATTAAATGGCAATTAAAAATAAATAATAACTGTAAAACAACTTTTGGCAAGATAAGGGAAATTAGAAGTCCAACTGAGTTATCCCTCTCAACAATAATGAAAGTTGTATCTTAATTCCACTTAGTTAACCTTATAAAGCAAAGGTAAGTCAAGGGACTAATTAGTTTGACCTTCGAATCCTATTTATTTCCTAGGAAAAAGTTGGGATTATTGAAGTTCAGATCAATTAGCAAGATAACGATTATCAATTATGCTGAGTTCGATAATGTTGAGTCACTGATTTCTTAACCAAGACCAAAAGGGGAAAAAGTAAATTGCTGGAATAATAAAAGTGTCCTTAGATGGGAAGCAATGGCAACTTAAATCAAAGAGAACAATCATAAACTGAAAATACCTTGAATATCATTCATTCAAATAGAAATCTGTAACATGGAATAATTCATAAATTAAATTATAATAATCAATTCAAATATTGGAATCAAATAAATAAAGGTAAAATTGAAATAAAGGAACATTAAAACCTGGATCCAGAGTTACTCCCAAAACAAGAAGAAGTCCTAAATCCTAAGAGAGAGAGAGAATCTCTCTCTAAACTAAATCTAAGTCATGAAGACTAGAAATTGGCGAGCTTCCCCTGAATGGATGCATTCCTCCACTTTATAACCTCTAATCTATGCTTTCTGTACTTGGATCTGGGCCAAAAAGGGCTTCAGAAATCGCTGGGGGCGTATTCTATAAATTCTGATACGTGGCCTCTGTCACGCGTCCGCGTGGGTCACGCGGTCGCGTCATCTGGAGCTTTTCCTTTCCACGCGGTCGCGTCAGTCACGCGTCCGCGTCGTGGGTGTTCTACTCAAGGCACGCGGTCGCGTCAGTCATGCGTCCGCGTCGCTGCTTCTTTGCTTCTGGGATGCGATCGCGTCGTCCATGCGATCGCGTGGATACCAGTTTCCTTAAAGCTCCGTTTTGCCTTCTCCTTCCATTTTTGTATGTTTCTTTTTTCATCCTTTAAGTCATTCAGCCTTAGGAAACCTAAAGCTACTCAACACACTAATCACGGTATCGAATGGAAATAAAGGTAATTAAAATAATTAATTTTTTAAAGCTTAGGAAACATGTTTTTCACAATATGACATAATAAGGAAGGGAAAGTAAAACCATGCAATTAATGTGAATAAGCAGGTGAAGAGTTGAATAAATCACTCTAATTAAGCACAAAAGAACTCATGAAATATGGGTTTATCAGCGATCCTACTCAAAGCGCCACAGACAAGGTTGAATCTTCTGGATCAGAGAACGTTGCTTCTTTAGATTCTAGCCTATACCACGGAGACCCTAATCTCCCCGGAAATCGGCTGAACTGGTGTCTTGAGAAGTCCCAACAAAGTCGTGGATTAACCGTATGAGAGATGTATAAACATAGCTATTGGATCGTGCTTTCTAGTCACGTATTCACACGAACCCAAGTAGACGCGGGTGTTTTTCAGGCACATTCGTCTTAATGTGATGAACACAGCTAATTTGTCAGATCATCCTATTCACCACGATGAAGATCGGATATACATCTTAGAAACATATCAAACACGGATCAGAGAAGAAACAGTAATACTTTTATTAATTCATAGGACTCAGTAGGGCTCTCCCCCTCAACCTAGGAGGTTTAGAAACTCATACTAAAATACAACGCAAAAACAAAAATATGGCAGAACCTCCTTTAGTGAGAGGTGTAAAAGTTCTTTAAAAACTAGGTTAATGACTAAGGATTACACAGAAAGGGTAAAACAGTTTATTTAGTGCTAAAATCCACTTTTGGGGCCCACTCGGTGAGTGTTTGGGCTGAGATTTAGTGAGATCCACGTTCTATGAGGTTCCTAGGACATGGAACGCCAGCTAGGGGGTCCTTATTGGGCCTTTGGACACTGGGCTCTGCTCTTTGGGCGCTGGACTCCTGGAAGGGGGCAGGAAGTTGGCATTGGACGTCAGTTTTGGGCCTTCTAATCCGAAGCACAATATAAACTATTATATATTTCTGGAAAGCTCTAGAAGTCAGCTTTCTATAGCCATTGAGAGTGCTTCATTTGGGCTTATGTAGCTCCAGAAAAGCTCTTACGAATGCAGGCAGGTCAGATCTGGACAGCATCTGCAGTGCTTTCTCTGTCTCTAGATCAGACTTCTGCTCCAGCTCCTCAATTTCAGCCAGAAAATACCTGAAATTGTCTAAAAACACAAAAACTCATAATAAAATCCAAAAATATGATTTTAACACTAAAACCTATAAAAAATTAATAAAAACTAAATAAAAACTACTAAAAACTATATGAGAGTGATGTCAAAAAAAGTATAAAATATCCGCTCATCAATAGGCAGTGTTGATATCCACTTGCTCTGGGTATGGGCTAGAAAAGAAGAATTACGGGAAATAAATTTAGTTATGAAGTTTTGAATGAATGTATCTTTGAGATCCTGGGTAGTAGCAAGGATGATGGTTTGTCCCGCTTGCTCCAGGTTTGTGATTGTGACGCCTGGGTAGTAGCAGCAGTAGTGGATTATTCTGCTTTCTCCAGATTGAGCTTTTAAACACCTGCCTGGGTAGTAGCCATAGTAGTGGTTATTCCACTGGCTTTGGGTTAAGCGGATAGTAGTAAGGAGGTTGTAGCTCAAACTCACTTGCCCTGCATGGGTAATTCCGTCCATGGTTAGCTACCAGGACATGTCGGGTTGGCTATATAACTGACAGATGATATCATCAGCCATAGGGCAGGTATTCATCATATGCATTTGTATGTTTTGTTTGATTCTGCATTGTCTTCGCTTGCTTAATTGTTTATCCATGTTAATTGCTAACTGCCTACTTGTTATATATGTTTTCTGTATGTGCTTGAGTTGTCTGTTTTGCTTGTCTATGCACCGGAGTTAGAGGATTGGAGGGCAGGTGGAGATTGAGGGTTTTAATTAGATTTTGATAAACTTTAGAACCTTAGATATCTACCCCTGCTTATGGTTTCTGTTTTAAATCCTTAAGTTTTATAATCTAGGTATCGGCGTTCTAGGATTGCCTCTGGCTTTCCCAGGACCTTATTTATTATATATGTGGGCACCTTCACCATGCTGAGAACCCATTGGTTCTCACCCCGTACGATATTGTTGTTGTTTTTCAGATGCAGGTTGTGATGCACCTCGGTGAGCGTCTAGAGTTCGCTTTGTAAGCGAAGTCGGCTATCTTGGGATTATTGTATTTTGTTTTTTGCTTTGTATATATATGTATATAGATTCTCCACCCTTGTATTTTGTATTTTGTCCCTCCTAGAGGTTGACTTGGAAAAACAAGTGTTTTATCATATAGTTGGGGTTACTCTTTTGGGTTATATATATGTATATGTATATATTTGCTTTGGCCGGTTCTAGCTTTGCGAGCCGAGTCAGAAGCCTTGCTATATGTATCTTCGGAATTCTTCTCTCCTAGTTATCGTTTATGTGAGTGATGCGATTTTCTATTTAACGCTTTGCTTAACTCTTCTTCACAGTCTTCTAGTTAAAATTCCTTCCAACTATTAATGTATATATTTTTACTTTTAGAGGTCGTAATACCTTGCCACCTCAACTTTGTGACTTAAGCATAAGACTCTGTGTGGTAGGGTGTTACACATAGCACTCTGAATATAGCAAACATCATACCCCTCCAGTGCCAGCAGCCATTGCAGGAGCAATGAGAACACTAGCTTTCTTTTGGAAGTCAGCTTCCTCAGGAGTACAGGGCATGTTGGAACCTAGCATTCAAATAATATATGGAAGTCACCATTAGTATTTTTGAGAGACAAAAAGTATACCCAAAGAGCAAAGACATATTGCACCCTTAAAGAAAAAAATACCTTCTACTAGTAGACGACAACCTGCATTAACCAAATTAATGGCATCAAATTGTTCAATTTCATTCTGCGAAGCACAAGCAAATGCAACATCACACATTTCATTCTAGGGTTTTGCTTCACCATAATATTTGGATCGAGCATAGATCTTTGAATAGTCTCTACATAAGCCAATGTTATGACTTATTAAAAACGGATGAAATTTTCTATAAGAAAACTAGTAAACAAAAATTCGAAAATACACTCGGGAATTTTCCATGCCAAGCTAGATTCCGTATCAACAAAAGCAAAATAAACAACAAATTAGTAAATCCAGGTCATAAATTCACCAAAACAAATGTCAAATCAAATAGGAATCCTACTAAACTACAGTGACTAGCAGAAAAGATGAAAATTCAATAAGTAAATCGAAATAAATAGAAAATTAATATTATGAGCAATATTCATGAAGATTAATTAAATAATACGTAGTACTTTCCTTACTTACTTGAAATCTGTAACTGAATCTGAAGTTAGTACTTTACCTTTTTCTAATACTAAGCAAGCAAGTAATTTTTCTTTCTTTCTTTTAAATTTTGTTTTATCTAATCATATTGTAAAGATAATGTGTCAGACTAGTTAAGCTGAAGTAATATGATGAATTGATTATGCTAATTAAGTTTAACAAACAGCAAATTCAGAATTTCATAATAAAAATAGTAGATACAAAAATTGTAAAAATAAATATAATAACCAGAGAGAGACAGAGAGGAACTTACAAGAAGCTACGACAGCGACGTGCTATGGCGATGGGCTCACAGCAACTGTGACCAGCAAAGACATTGCAACGACGAGTATGTGGAAGAAGTACTTACATGCAGATTCACAAATCAAAACGTGATAGAGTGAGAAAGAGAGAGAGAGAGAGCGAGAGAGAGAGAGAGAGAGAGGAACTTACATGAAAAGGATGGCGCGGCGGCAGGCTCGACGGAGGAGGAGGAGAAAATGAGTGAAACGAGTAGAGACACGGGAAGCAAAAGCCAAAGTAGTATTTTGTTGATAAAAATTGACGGCTATTTTGTTGATTTTAGTTAAAATAAAAATCAACACTCTATCCGTCTACTTTATATAGTAAATCTATATGCTTCATTTAATTTAGAAAAGAGATCTCTATCGTCTAAATTTATCGACGACAGAAACTGTCGATATTTTAATTATTAAAATAGACAACCAGACCGTCGATTTTAAAGAAAAAAAAAATTTTGCCCCTTCTTTCGTTGGTACTTTGACGGTAGAAGTAAGCCATTAAAAAATTGTCAAAATAATAGACGACATTGTTGTCGATTTTAATATTTTATTTTTAATCATCCCTTTTTCATTTTATCGACGACAAGCCGTCGAAAAATATCGACAGAAAACTTAGCCGTCGATTTTTAGCGTCGATAATTATACTGTTTCTTGTAGTGTAACAGATCTAATACCACGATATTTATCATCATCTGTGCTATTATCTAATTTTACAATTATTTAAACATTGTTTTCATGGAAAAAGTCGCATTATTTATTTTTTAAAAAATATTTACTCACTATTATAATTTAAATAGAATATAAAATATATATTAAACTAATTTTTTTAATAATTACCCAGTCACAAATATCCATCAAGGACATGAGATTTAAGAGCATACAAAGTAAATATAACACCTACAACTTTTACACTAACACGATAAGATGATCGTCGTAAGCCTTTTTGGCATAAATTAAACTGAACAACATATAATATGAGGAAGTTATAACCATTTATTCTTTTATTAGTTATCATGCACTACGTTTGTTAGCATTGAAGAAGCTTTAACCATTTATTCTTTTATTAGCTATCTTTTTATCTACTGTGCATTTCATCTAAACATATGTCAAAGACTAAACCTATTCTTCAGCCTTTTAAAATTCCATATATTTTTGCCAAGTGTAACGACTCAACTTCCAATACGTCATGATCGTACCAAAAGTAAGGCGTTATTAACCCGTTTTCTTTATTAACTATTTAATATTAAGCCTTTAGTTCGATATTGCATTTCAGTTTTTAATAAAAAGCCAGAAAATTTTGTTTTTATTTATCAAAATCATGTCAAAGATCAACAAGCAATAATAATCACATAATTATTAATAATAATAAATATTATACAAAAGAATTCAAATGAAACTCAGGTACAACTCCTCTCCCTCTGTATAAAATAAAAACTAAAGTAACAAGGGCGAGGGAACTCTACGAAAACAACTTAAGTCATAAATATAGTCCAACAATCATCCGCAGCTTCAAACTGAGTCTTCGAACCTGTGTCACTGAAAGGGTGAAAGATTTTGGGGTGAAAACAAACCACACGTTCTCAGTAGGAAATGGGAATGCCGTAAAAGTAATTATTAAGTTGCAAATAATTAACTTTACTTAATAAAACCATTTATATCAAATCCCTAAAAATGCTTTTAGTTTTACTTTAGATAATTAATTACTTTCCTTAAATTTCTAAAACCAAATCAGATCTCAAACACAAAGCTTGTCATACTAACTATCTCTTGCCACCTAATTAATTCTTAGTCACAACAACAGTTATTAATCACCTCAATACATTCACAACCAACGGTACAAGTAAGAGATTCAATTCAGCATACAAACGAGTTGCAATAAGACAAACAGCACAATCACAAACAAGTATTACAAGCAAACACAACCAAATACATATGCGTAAACATTTTGATGGATGTCTGTCCTAAGCAGGCCATGAGCTCACGTGTCGGTTTACACCCTGCAGCCCGACATTACCTCGGAACAAGTCCCAAATATGGTTTTCCTTTGTGTCCTTAGTGCATACGTGTCGGTGGTAAGAATACCACTCCTTCGTGACTACCGGCAGTCGGTGTAAATCTTGACCCCATAATATACGCACAAGGGGAAACAGTGATCCTCAGTTCGTGGGTGTCCCCGAGATCAACACACAAACAAAACAGAGATCCTCAGTTCGTGAGTTTCCCCGAGATCAACATACAACAAAACAGAGATCCTCAGTTCGTGGGTTTTCCTGAGATCAATACACAACAACACAGCGATCCTCAGTTCATGGGATATACCCAAGATCAATACACAGCAAACAACGATTTTCAGTTCGTGGGTTATACCCGAGATCAACATACAACAGTTCGTGGGTTATTCCCGTAATCAATGATTATCAATTCGTGGGTTTTCCTGCATATAAAACAGATAACGATTTATAGGTTTCCCTGAGATCAATGATCATTCAGTTCGTGGGTACTTCCCGAATTTAACCAATTCTCAATTCGTTAAATACTTTTCAACACATAACCCTCTCATTAAAAGTAATCAAATAAAACTCTTTCTCAAGTTTACTAACTTCCCAAAGACTCAAAAATTATCTTTCTCTTTACTATTTCAACTCAAATGTTATAATATAAATTCACAAATCTCTAAAAGGTAATCCTTTACTTCAAGCCCAAATTATAACTCTTTCTATATTGAATCAAATTCAAATTCAAAACATAATTTCTTTCTTAAATAATTCAAATTCGAAACATAGACCTTTCCTTGGTAAATCGAACTCAAAATATTATATTTCTTTTCTTAACTAAATAAAACTCAAGTAATACAATTTTCCAATTCCAAATCTTCTAAAATAACTTTTCAAATAAAACATCAAATTTTATAAAATTTTAGCAGCACCTTCCCTAAAACTCAGACTTAGCCATCCTTATGGGTTCCCTCTTTCTCAACATCTCATCAAACCTTTCTCAACAATTATCACAACAAGAGATTCTCAATCAATCAGAAATTCATAATTTGCAATAATTAACAATTTAATCATAATCCGCAATTTCCACATAATTCATCTTTCCAACTTCCATCTCATCAATTTATAACTATTTTTAATATACCATAGAATCCTTTCGAAATTAAACTCAATCAACGAGTAATCCCAAAAATTAGCCTTCCATAATTCTAGTTATTTTAAAGTCATTTACTTATAACAAAGTTACTATTTTGTTTTAAAAGTCATATTTCAAGAGAATATAATTCGGTAATCAAACTTCAATCTTTTAATAGTTCTCAAACTTAACTCTAATTAATCACGAATCAACATTAACAAGTATCAAAACCAATTCCAACCAGTCACAAGTCAGTATCACAGCCATTCCGACATATCAGATTACTAAAATCACCAGCAAACACTTATTCTCAATAATCAAAATATAGCCACAACTCAAACCATCATCACAATAATCCCAAACCAAGCACAAATCCAACTCAATTCAACAATTATCAATACAACAACTTTTCAATAGTTAACTCATCAAATTTCAATTTAACAAGTATTGTCAAATGAATCACTATTCACAACCACATTTCAACCAATTCAGCATAATCAAATAATGTCAGGATTTTCAGCAATTACAAAAGAATCTGAAACCAATAAAAATCACAATCTCCAACCAAAATCAATCTCATTAGTTAATCACTCACAGCAACAAAACCAGTCACAATCACAGCCATAATCTAAACTCAATTTATCAATTATCCATACGACAGCTTTTCAATAATTAACTCAGCATATTTTAATTTAATAAACTGCACTAAATTAATCATTATTCACAACCACATCTACTACCAGTCACAGCTCAGAATAATCACAACAACTAACTATTTTCAAATGCATTTCAAGTGGTTCATATCAACTAAGTAATTTTTAACCATCATTAACCATTTGTACTTATCCAATTAACTTTGTAGGCATTCTAGAATTTAAACCGTTAAATTTTAAAAATAAATCACGTACCTCAGTGTCGCATTAACAACACAATCAAACCAAATAGCAGCCTTAATGACATTTTTCCGATGAGTTCCCTTCCTCCGGCAACAACACAGCAGCTTGGAACCTATATAGCAGCATCAGAATCATCAAGGGCAGCTCCAACATTGGTTCCCAGCAGAAAAGGCTCCAGCAACTACGAAACTAGAAGCAGAGACAGAACAGATCAAGAACAGCAGCAGCGATCTCGAACCTAACAAATAGCAACGACAGTGGCATTTTCTCAGATTCCAGAAACTAGAAGTGGAAGCAGAACTGGCGAACTTCTCCATTCGGTCCTCTAGTGATGACGTCTGGCGATGCAGCGGCTCGGCGACGGCGACGGCGACGACTTCCATCAACGGCGGCGGCGGCCTCTACACCCACCAATGCGTCCTTTTACTCCCCCTCTCTCTTGGCCGGTCGCGTCTCTTCCCTTCGCTCTCCCCTCTGCGTGTGGCAGCAATGGCTACGAAGATGGTGACAAGCCCTAGCAGCGGCAACGATGAAGCACGATGGCAACTTGGCAGCGGTGGCGGCAGAGCTTCGATGGCAGCAAGGCAGTCAGCTAGATGGCAGCTGGGTAGCAACGCCATGGTGGTTGGACAGCGACGCGACAGCAGCTGGGCGGCGAGTTCGGTGGCAAATCAGCAGTAGGGCGCAGCTCCCTCTCTGCCTTCTTAGCTCTCCGTCACTCTCTCCCTCGAGCCATCTCTCTCTGCTCTCTGTTTTGCTACTGAATATTACACTGAAGGAAGGTTGGAAGGGGGTGGGGTGCGGCTGTGGTGAGGGGGCTAGGGTTAGGGTTTTATTTTTAGAAAATTAGGATTTCTGAGTTTAATTTTAGAATTAGGGTTAAAAATTAGGATTTTATAAAAGAATAAAAGATAACTATAAATCGATATTTTGATAAAATTGAAAGGTAGAGTAATTTTAAAATTAAATATATTCTATTAAAAATATTTAGGAACATTATTTATCAACATATTGCTAAGTTCAATTAATTATTTCTAATGTAAATTATAAAATGAACATATTAATTACATTTTATAAAATATAGTTTAAACAAAAAATATTAATTATTTAAATTAAATAATATAATTGTTCATTATTTTTCTATCATCGGAACTTTAATTTCAATTTAAATGAACTAACTAATTATAATAAAAATTATACATAAATATTAACTAACTTAAATTTAAAGTATTTATAAAAATCAAACTAATCATTTCTAATAAATTAATCTCTAAGAATACAAATTAATAGAATAGAACATAATTAATTCATAATAAAAATTACTTAAATTCAATGGTACCATTCTTTCTTATTTTTCAATTACTAAAATTATAATTTCAATTATATCAAATATTTAATAAAAATTATATAAAAATTTTAATTAATTTAAACTTCAATTATCATGACACTTTATTTAATTACCTTTAATAAAATAATTTTCTTAAAATAAAATTATCAACAAATAAAATAAATCACAATAACTAATTATTTCAATTTCAAAAACTAGGGTTGTTACATTAAGCATAATATTATTATGCATTATCCATACATACCAAAGAATTGAAAATAATAAAAGCATCAATCTTTTCTTTATAGAAACCATTGAATAGAAGAACCATTAGTGAAAAGATGAGGTTCTCTTATAATATATATGACTTCTTATGATGATAAAATAAAAAAGAAAGACATGGAATAATATTGTGTATATTTAAATTAATTTTAATCTTTTTTAATAACCAAATTTGTCATAACTAGTTGATAAAAAATGACCGTTAATACAGATAGGATATGTTTTGAGTATATATACATTTTATGATTTTGTACGAAACAATATTAGTTTTAATTTATATATTTATTACTGGGAATTAAAAATAAAAAGTATTTGTACTGTTAGCATTTTTTAAATCTTCTTCAACTTCGACCGTGATTAGGCCTAAAAGATCCCCTACCTTGTTGAAAATAAATATAATCTATTCAATTTTCATCTGATAGTGCTATATATTGGCATAATCATTGGAGAATTAACTTTAGCGAGATAACAATATGGTATTTAGTTACCATAGGAGTATTTTTATATATGGAATTATAAATCAATTATGTATGACTTCTGATGAAAAGAATATATTTAACATGGATATTGTTTGTTAGTTAAAAGATAACAGATTGACAAAGAAAATTAATTACAATGGGTATGTTCATTTTAAGAAATATTTTTCTATGTTCAACTTCCATTGGCAATGATAAAATGCCTAAATTGAGACATTTTCGGATTATAATATTCGTCAGACAAAAAATTAAAAAACTCACATTCATACCTTCTCATTTTGAGTATATTTATACATAAAAGAAATTATACATAAAGAAAAAAGAAAAGAAAAGAAGAGTTGCAATAGTAAAATTGATAAAAATGATTATTCTTACAATTTGTTGTGGCTATCTATATATAGAAGATAAGAAAACTATGATTATCTAGCAAAAATAATTTGTATTTATTGCATTCAATTTTTTTGGTGACTTTTATTGCATTCAATTTGATTAAGTAAAAAATAATCTTATTTTAGTTTAGTCCTTAATTCACATAATTTGAATTTAGCTCAATATGTATGATTTGATTTGATTTAATTATTAGTAAAAAATATCTCGAGAGCCTATTTTGTACATAGATTTATTATTTTAATGAATAATAAATTAATCTAATTAATTAATATAAATAATTAGTATAATTAATTTGCTTTAATAAATTAAAAAATAATTTAAAAAATATTAACAGAATATTAAAAAATAAATTAAGAAATACTACTATATCAAATTGATATAAGTTATAATAAATTATGTGATATTTAAATATCTAATCAAATCAGATAGTTTATATAGTTAATTTATCGTAATATATTGTATTTAATAAGTTAAAAGAAATAAATCGCTCACACTCTCAAAATTTATCGTAATATATTGTATTTAATGAATGTTAATTTTGTTATAAAATTCTATATTATCTTTAAAAGTCTAGCGTAATTGAATCTAATTTCTACATTTTGAAATGAATTTGCTCGAAAAAATTAATATGTAAATCACATTATTATTACAAAATTACTTTATTAACATAATTAGTGGTTCTTACTTGAACCATTAAATTTAGCTTCTAATAATATTAAAATCAACCTATTTTATTATTTTGTGCCTTCAAAGAATTCACACGGCTAACATAAAAATCTAACAATTGAAAAAAAATTCATTACAATGGGTATATTCATTTAAACAAATATTCTTCTATCTAATATTATAAAAGATACACTGACCACCTTGAATTACTACAGGTCAACTTTCATCCACAGTAGTAAAATACCTAAATTGAAATATATTCATCAAACAAACAATCAATGAAACACTCATCCGTACTTTCTCATTTTGGATACATTTATACATAGAAAAAATTAAACATAAAGAAAAAATAAGAAGAAAAGAAGAGTTAAAATAGCAAGAGAGATAAAAATCTTGATTCTTATAATTTTGTGTGACCATCTATATATAGTAGATCAAACAACTATGATTATCTAACAAAATTAATTTGTATTTATTACATTCAATTTGAATAAGTAAGAAATCATCTTATTTTAGTTTAGTCTTTAATTCACATATTTGAATTTGACTTAATATATATGATTTGATTTAAATTGATTTAATTATTAGCTAAAAATATCTCAGTTGCCTATTTTATTCATAAATTTATTATTTTAATAACTAATAAATTAATCAAATTATTTAATGAGCACACAAAACAAATTTGGTTTAATAAATTAAAAGAAATAAATTAAAAAATACTAATAGAACATTAAAAGAAATAAATTAAGGAATACTACCAAATCAAATTGATATAAGTTATAATAAATTATGAGATATTTAAATATCTAATCAAATCAATTAGTTGATATAGTTAGTTTATGATAATAACTTGTATTTAATGAGTTAAAAGAAACAAATCGAGAAACACTCTCAGAAATATGCCACGTCAGCTCTATCATCTATTCTATTATATAAAAATCAGATTTCTACACTTAATGATGGAGTTGACGTGGCATACTTCTGAGAGTGTTTTTCGATTAATTTCTTTTAATTCTATAAAGAAAATCAATTATAACTAATTAATGATATCAATTAATTAATTTGATTAGATATTCAAATTTCACAATTAATTATACCAATTAATTAATTTAATTAATTATATTAATTATTTAATTTGATTTGATTGGAGTAAATATGAAATTATTTTAGTAAATAATAAATATGATAACAAAATACATGAATTAATTTAATTAGTTTATTTTTTCAATGTCATCTTTTTATACGAAATCATAATGTGTATTTTACTCATTCCTTTTCTTTTCTCTCTTTCTTTCTCTCTCTTTTGTGTTTAGGGTACAATTTTTGTAATTTATTTAATTTTTATTTCTTTTATCACTACTTATACATTTTATTTTTTTATATTTTTTAAAGATTTTTGTCTATTTTAGTTGTTCATTATTAGACACATATTTTTTCCTTCTAACTTTTGATTAACAAAAGAATGTGACTTTTTTACGGTATTTTTAAATAATTTTACTATAATTTTAATTTATTTTGTAATATTCTCTTTTATTATGTGTACTTTATGTGTTTAAGGAGCTGACTTAAAGTTATAATATGATATATAAAATTATAGTATGATTTACAGTATGCTAAAATATTAAGATATTATCGTATAGATATTTTTGAATTTGTCCATTAAATTCAATCATATAGGATCTTGAAAATTATGCAATTATGTAATTATTTATTTTTTCATATAATTATTGTATTGGTCATTTGCATTAATGAGACTATTTTTATTATTAATATTTATAAATATACTATTATCTGTATAATTAATTAAATCTTCTTATTCATTTAAGTTTAATTCTATTGAATTAATTATTCGAAGTGTCATCGTTATTTCTATTTTTAAAGATTTTTTTCAATATTATTTAACAATTATAATAACATGATAATAGTTAAAAAAGGACAAAACAAAAATTTTTTTAATATAAAAATAGGGCAAAAAGAATAAATTTATTTAATAACTTTTTCATAATATATATATATATATATATATATATATATATATATATGTTTCTTCTTTATAGATAATTATTGTAAGGTATCAAAAACTCTAACAATTATTAAGAATAAATGATCGTTATAAAAACAATACCAATTTAAATGATATACAAATAAATCATGCCAAACATAACCTACAACTTAAAAGGGTTACTTATGAAAGAATATAGTTTATAACATTTATTTCTTTTTTACTATTTATTTCAAAAAAATCTTAATTACTTAACGATCTTTATTTTTTAAATTCACTATATATATAATTTTACTCTTTTTTATGATAAAATTCTACTTGTGATGCTAATTCTTCTAATGATGTAAATGCAGATAATTATATTTTTACTTTTTGATATAATCGATATATTATTAATAATAAATAGTAATTAACCCCTCATATTTTTAATCAAAACATTTTGACGATAATTTTTATTTATTGATGTTAATGGTTAATTGTTTCTTTAAAATAAAATGCATTATAATTTTAGGTTATTTCATAATTAACAATAATGCTTGATTAATTTTTTAAAAATAAATTACATTATGATTTTAGGTTATTTTACGATACATAATTAATGTTCATAATACTAAATTACTCTAAATTGTCTATTTTCTATGGTTAGTAGTTAATTCCAAATTGAAAAGATTTTGTTGAATTGTTGAATAGTCTAAGTATAATTGAGGTAGATAATTTAGTTTATTTGTTTATTAATATATTTGATCGAAAGCATGAATAATAAATAAGACAAAAAAATAACAAAAAAATATTAGTAATTACTTAAAATAAATAAAAAATAAATTATAGTGTATTATTTTATTTAAATTATTAATAATTAGAAGAATAAAAGGTCAGTAATTATTTTAAATAGACATTGAATTTATTTTTATGGTACTAATTTATTTGAATTGTTAATAAAATTTTATAATTTTTAGATTTATATCTATTCAATTTATGTGTAAGACCCAAGTTTTCAAAAATTAAATAATTAACTATTTACAATTATTATATTATATTGAGATGTAGTTTTAAGAAAACTATTTTTTTTAACAAAAATAATTAAATATAATTTTATAAAAATTAAAGTTTAATTTAATTGTTATTTATTTTATTAAATTTAAGTTATTTATCAAAAATATATATTTTGATTAGACAAATATTAAATTTATTATTATTATTATTATTATTATTCCTTTGGCCAAAGCCTTAAGGAAACCAAAGGAAAGATAAGGAAAGCCAAAGTTAGTTATTATATATATAAACATGACACATGTATCTTAATAATCATATAATTTCATTACCCTTTTCTTTCTTCCACCGAAGCCATAAGAAAAGAAATAAGAAGTGTGGTTCATAAGCATATATATATATATATATATATATATATATAAGTATGACACATGTCCTTTCATTTCAATAAACTAATGCCACTTAATCAAGAATCCATATTCACTTCTCTTCATTTGTCACTGAACTTGAAAGGAAAGAAAGGAACCGAGAGTGAGGAAGAGAGAACCTCCATGACCATCAGATTTCCGACTTCGATTTCTTGAGATTCGTAACTCCAATTAAAAATCTAATCCGGTAAAAGTGTTCGTATCCTCATCCTCTACACATTGATGTTATTTTTGTCTGGTAGAAGTTGACGGTGACGTAGTTCCTCTTCCCCTTGAGTTCGGCTAACTGGAGTTCTAGAAAGCACAGACGATTTCTGACGCTTTCTCCTTCAGCAGCTCGGTCAGAAAGCTTCTCCGGAGCTATCGTTGATTTTGATGTTGTACGGAGGTAGGAGATTTATTTTTAAAGATAAACGTTTTTAATTTAGAATGCCTACAAAATTAATTGAATAATTACAAATATATCTATATATATATATATATATATATATATTAATAATAGTAATGTTATTGAGTATGGATTAATGCTATGAATGTGACTGTTTTTTGATTATTAAGAATTTCGCTGATTTGAAAATTGTTGAGAAAAAGGCTGGTGAATTGTTGAGGAATAGGATACCCGTAAGGGTGGTTTAGACCGAATTTTAGAGAAAATGCCGCCGAAATTTTATAAAATCTGAGGTTTTATTTGAAAAGTTATTTTAAAAAGAGTTAGTTTTGGAAAATTAAATTATTTAAAATATATTTAGTTAAGAGAAGATTTATTCTATTTTAAAGTTTGATTTATTTAGAAAAATATAATGTTTTAAACCCAGTCTTTTAAGGAGAGATTTTGTTTTAAGTAAAGATTTGAGTTCGGTTTATTAAGAAAAGGAATCTCTGCCACAGGAGAGCAGAGAACAAGGATTTAAAGAATATATTAATTAATGAAGTGTCCGCCATAGGAGAGAAGATGTGACATTGTTTGGGCCTTAGTGCCAAATGTAAAGTGGGGACGCCCACACACTGAGAACTGTTTTCCAGATGTACGCTTATTGATTTGGAAAGTCACACTGTATGCGGTCTAGCCGTACGACTTATAAGCACACTGATGCATCTGGAAAGCCATACATGGGACTTGTGCCTGGGTAATATCGGGAGCGGGTAGGCAACCGACACATGAGCTCATGGCCTGCGTTAGGGATAGACATGCATCATGTTGTTTGCACATTTGCATTTGATTGCGCTTACTTGTCTTATTACTTTGTGATTGTATTGTTTGTCTTGTTGTGACTTGCTTGTACATTGAATTGAATCTCTTGCTTGCACTACTTGTTTGTGAGTATATTAAAGTGATTACGAGTTGACATTTGACTGAGGATTAACTATGTGGCTGAGAGACAGAAAATATGACTAGTTTTTATATTTAAAATTTGATTTGAGTTTAGAGATTTTTTTAAAAAGAGGTAATTTGTTAGCTAAAGTAGAACAAGAGTATTTTCAAAGGGTTCGATAAAAATAAAGTTTTATTGAGTAAAGTTAATTATTTGCATTTTATTCCATTACTTTTACGGCATTCCTATTCCCTACTGAGAACGTGTGTTTTGTTCTCACCCTAAATCTTCCACCCTTTCAGTGACACAGGTTCGGAGATTCACTAAGAAGTCGCAGACGATTAGTAGATTTACTTATGAATCCTGTTATTTTTATAGAGTTCCCTCGTGTAACACCCTAATATTCAAATCCTTATGCTCGAGTCATAAATCAATGATATTACAGTGGTACGACTCTCAGGTGGATTTTTAATATATAAAAGTAGGTAATTTCGAAAGGAGTATTAATTGAGAAGCCTGAAAAGAGTAGAAATAAAATCACGAAGACGTGTCACTCACGTATCGACAACAAAAGATAAACCGTGAAGCCGAAAGCGATATACAGATAAGGCGTAGAGGAGATTAAGAGGTAGATAACAGATAGATATATATAACATAAGTAAATAGCCACTAGTCGCGACCCGCGAAGTTTAAGCCGGCTAGGATACAGTATGAAAGTAGTTGACAACAGTATATCCTAATCTCTCCCGAAGGAAACATGAGAGCCTCTATAGGCAAATTCAAAAGAGTTCAATACATAATATAATCTTTTCAAAACAAAGGTGGAGAGATTCTAAGCAAAACACAAAGGAGAGAAAATAAAGATCTTCGCCATCTCTCAGACGACCCACAACTCACTTCTGAGCACCTGGACCTGTATCTGAAAAACAAGAGATATATACGGAATGAGAACTCTGGGCCCATGGGTTCCCAGTACGGTAAAAGTGTCAAATAAATACAATGCACTACAATAAAAACTCACTAAGCATCCTAAACTTCTTCACCAATTATCCATCCTAGATTCTCGCTAATCCATGAATAGGCAACTGTCATAAGGGGGTGCTAAATCTAATTCATGTTTCGCATGTTTCCCAACTCGCTGACTTTTCCACGAATCAGACTCAGAATCATAAGCAAGACTATCACCAGTTGTTCTATCCCAACAATTCTATATCAATGCATCATACCTTTACCTGGAGCTAGTGAAACCACATCACTGCGTCTACCCAGGGAGTTCAAATTATCTCATTCAATAATCATCATCATCATGCAATCGCATCATCAATTCATCGCATCAAGAACAGCCCTCAACATCCACCGACACCAGCATGAGGGGCCTCTCAGTTGTACAAACACAAGCAATACAGGCAAGTAATACACAAATATGGTACAAGTAGAACAAGTAGCACATAGTCAGGTAACATGGTATATATGATGTAGAAATCCAAAACAAACAGGCAAACCCAAACAATTCAAACATATGCAAATGATGAATGCCTGCCCTATGGCTGATGATATCATCTGTCGGTTATATAGCCAATCCGACATGTCCTGGTAGCTAACCATTGGATAGAAACACCCCTTGCGGAGCAAGTAGGTTTGAGCTACAACCCCCTTGCTACTGCCCGCTCAACCCAGAGCCAGTGAAATAATCACTACTGCGGCTACTACCCAGGCGGGTGTCTAAAAGCTCAACCTGGAGCGAGTGGATTCACCACTACTGCCGCTACTACCCAAGCGTCACAATCTCTGACCTGGAGCAAGTGGGACGAACCACAACCCTTGCTACTGCCCAGGATCTCAAAACATATATTCGTTTAGTTTAAAAGCAATCATCATTGTTATCAAATCTCAAACATTAACCTGGAGCAAGCGTGATGAACCACCACTCTTACTACTACCCAGGTATCACAAATACTCATTTATTCAAAACTCCATAATTTAACTCATTTATCATAAACATCCTTTCCCGTCTCATACCCAGAGCAAGTGGACAACGCCACTGCCTACTACCCGGGGTCACACATCACATTTCAACATTCTCCATTATTATCCATTTAACACATTCATTCCTTAATCATATATGCTTTTATACTCAGCCATAACCAATAATGGCTTTGCCATAACCCGGCAATAACTCAGCCATCCGGCTCATGGTTCAATCAAGAACTAGCCATTTATCAATAAATATAGCCCTTCGGCTCATGGCATACATGGTATTCCACCGTCATCCTCCATATCTCATATAATCATCTTTGATCATCATTGATCATAACTTTTCCCCTTGCTTCACTCGCAAGTTACCACATCCCCTAGCTCCTTTCTCATTGCTAGGCATATCATAATGATTAATACATAAGGGGTGAGATCGGAGGCTTAGAAGCATGAGATTTGGCTTTTAAAACTCAAAAATCAACTTTGGCATGAAAACAGGGCCACGCGTACGCGCACTCCACGCGCACGCGTGGATGGCCACAAAACTCATCGATGCGCAAGCGTCATACGCGCGGACGCGCGGATTGAAAAATAGCCAAACGGCGCGTATGCGTCAGCCACGCGTACGCGTGGGTGCACTTGCGCCCCAGGCACAAAACTCTCGGAAAAATGGCTGGGCATTTGGTGCAGCGCATCGACGCGCCCGCGCACACCACGCACACGCGTGGATGGTGCCTTCTTGAAGAACGATGCGTACGCACCAAGTATGCCTACGCGTGGAGGGTCATTCTGCTAAAAATTTTCTAAGTTAAAAGCTGTAGAATTCACAGATTCAACCCCCAATCTTCCGACAGATATAACTTTCTCATTTTAAATCTTTTTTCGCCCGTTCTTCGAACGGCATGGACATCGCAAATCCAATTTCACTTTTAAACAAGTTTGGCACAAAACGGAAATCCACAGTCCAAGTTATGTCCCGTCAAAGTATGCCCAAAAGCCATGTTTTCACACAAAATCACAAAGTGCCATTTTCAAAACAAGCCATTTCCAACTCTTTTCAAAATCAACCAAAACATGCCAATTTCATCCCTTTCTTTGAAATCAATCAAAATATACCAAAATCAACATCAAGCCTCCTCAACTCACACATTAACACTTTACCACAATTCACAAAACATCATCCCACCATTTTAACCCACTTCACCCAAGTGGCTCAAACTCAAACACATTTACATATCATATACTCTTCCTCATGCCAAATTTCAACAACACTATTTCCAATCAACCATCATTATACATAATCAATATCATACTCACTATCACGTGGTTTCACCCACAAATCAACCTTAATCATTCCTCAAGCATATATCACAACATACGTATCTCTAATGCATCATCATACCATCATGCTAGGGCATCAATAATCATAATCACATATATGACCACATAATATATCTCAACCAAAACCAAACA
This sequence comes from Arachis hypogaea, assembly GCF_003086295.3. Lineage (NCBI taxonomy): Eukaryota > Viridiplantae > Streptophyta > Magnoliopsida > Fabales > Fabaceae > Arachis > Arachis hypogaea. The sequence goes on from NC_092053.1 coordinate 46,390,653, forward strand.
TACCTCATCTACATAATTTCACCCAAAATTACCAAATTCCACACTCTAACTTCCCAAACCTTATTATTCAATAACCAACCCAATCATTCATATATTCATTATCTGAAATTTATCCAATCACTTGTGTCATCATATAATGCACACGTCAACTTACCTTCCTTACCTATTTCCGGCCTCCGGCCCAAAATTCACGGCCTCCGGCCCAATTTCACAATTTAAATGCATAAGCCACAAATCAATACTCATTATCCAATACATCAAATTTTCAATACACCAAGCATACAAGGCCACACAATTCTCAACCCAATCATTAAATTCATATTACATACCAACTATGCATATTAGCACCAACCATTTACACAATCCAAACTTAATCCTAGGGGCATCTAGCCTAGAAATTCTCATCACACCACACGGTACTTAAATGAAACTTAAACCGTACCTCTTGTAGCCAAACTAATTGAGCCTCTTCTTTGGAAGTCTTTACCAACCTTAGCTCCAAGCCTCACCAAAGCTCCTCAAACAATACCAATCTCCCAATTGTGCACCAACATCACCAAATACACAAACATAACCAATATCACATACATACATCAACCTAAGGCTTATAAAAATGACAAATCACAAGGGTTTGAGCACTTCTTACCTCAGCCCATATGAGGTACGGATATAACCCGCTTAGAATCCATGTTGGAGTATCCCTAAACACCCAAAATCACAAGATTTCAACACTAACTACCCAAAAATGTGTAACAGTGGGGAATTTCAAAAACTGGGCAGAGATTAATAGAATACTCACCACAAAACTTAGATAGAATTGTAGAGGATGAGAAGAGCGACGCGTGGCTACAAACGACTCGTCAATCGGAGCTCCGTAGCTCAAGTTATGGTAGTTTGAAGATCAAAGAGAGTTAGGTTTTCTCTCTTCTCTTCTCTCTTCCCAAATCAGCGCCCCAACCCTTCCTTTTAGGGTAAAATGAGCTGAAATGCTCATAACTAATGTTTATATATGTTGGGTCTTGGGCCCACTTAGGCCCGGTTCACTTATTTTTGTCCGTTGGCCCAATTTTGGGCCAAAACCCTTTAAGATTAGCGCTCTAAATCGCACTTTAAAAATTTCTACCTACCCTAATTATAATTCCTCATTCCTTAATCTTATTTACTCATAATCAATTTCCTCAACTGTAGTACCAGACAAATCTTAGTCGGTACTGTCGGTCAAAATTCTACTGCGCACTTTTACGCAGAAAACTATGTTTTCCGACTCGGAAAAATTCACTGAATCCAAATATCATATTTAAATTATCAAATTCCAATTGCTAAATCTTCCAACCATATTCGCTCCTATTTAACTCATTATTTAATTAATTTCGGTTAGACCGGGTATTACACCTCGCCCTTGTTGCTTCAGGGTTTTTATTTTTATTCAGAGGGATAGGTATTGTATGTGAGTTTACATTGAATCTAATTGTATAGTATCTATTATTATTAATAATTATGTGATTTTAATTACTAAAATCTATTTTCTGAAATTTTCTTAAAAACAGAAACGCGATATCGACGTAAAGGCTCAATAGTAAATTTATAATAAAGGAAGTGAGGTCCGTAACGCCTTACTTTTGGTACGATCATGACGTGCTAAAAGTTAGGGTGTTACATTATGTATTTTATTTTATTTTACTTTAACAAAAAATTAAAACGTACCTTTTTAATTATTTTTTTAGAAAGTATAGTAAAATGAGTTATATCAATTATAATTAATTATCTATAATTAAACTAATTGATTGTGTTAATTTGTAAGATGAATAATACATAATAAATAATGTGAAATTAATTATAATAAATTAATAATTAATAAATAAAAAAATAAAGAAAAAACTTTTTTTATTGTCTTTCGATAACTACACATTTTTATTCGTTCACTTTTTCTTTATCTCTTCCTTTCACATTTATTTCTTTTAATTTATTGAACCAAATCAAGTATACTAATTATTTGTATTAACTAATTAAGTATTTTTTTATGGGCTCTACTAACTGTGCCCTTAGAGCATAGACTAAAAATTATTAAAAAATAAATATTTTTAAAATGTGTCCTTAAGAAATAACTTAGCTAAATTATTTTTTAATTTAATATGTTTGATTTATTCAACTGTATTAATTATAACTAATTAATTATATTTAATTTGATTTTATTAAAATAAATAATATTTCATCATTTAATATTTTATTTGATTCATTAAATTACATCAATCATAACTAATTAAATATTTAATTTAATTAGAATAGATATTAAATTCTTTAAAATTTTGTTTGACTCATTAAACCATATAAATATTAAATAATTTAATAAATAATATATAAGGCGATGAAATAAATGAATTTATTTAATTTAATTTATTATCTTATTATTTTATATATATATATATATATATATATATATATATATATATATATATATAAAACGAGTATTAATTAATTGATGCTTAAATAAAATGAGTATTAATTATTGAGAAGGTAACGAGTTTATACTTTGTATTAATTAATAGATACTTAAATAAATTATTTAAACTGGTCACATATATTTTTTAATTACTCTCTTATTAGTACAGTCCAGTAAATAAAATAGATATTAATAATTGTAGTGAATGAATATTTATTATTTTTAAATCAATTCATTTAATTTATTTAAAAATATTGAAGGATTCCAATTCTATATGCTACGATTTTATTTTGTTATTAATGTATATATACTCCTATATTATATATTCTATGATTCTTATATTTTCAGATAATATTTTCAAATTTTCTTTAGTTTAATTTATTATTTTTAGTCATCAGAATTTATTATTTTTAGTAATTATTTTTAGACATCAATTCAGTTTCTTTAATTCAATAATTCAATAATATATTTTAATTATATATAATTAGAATGTGCTTTTTATCCCTTTTTCCTTTTTATTTTGTGCTTCGGGTGTAATATTTGTAGTTTCTTTATTTTTATTTTTTCTATCTTAATTTTGCTAAATATTTTTATAATTTTTTTATATCAATTATTTTTTTTATATATTTTGATTAATAAAATTAATTTTTAAAGATGTTTTGAATTTGTTATAATATTTTTATAAAAGTTAATTAATAGGTTTTTCTTTAAAAAAATTTTCTTAAAATTTGTTTAATGAGATCGTATTTTAATTTTTCTCCTTTATCTATTATATTCATTGATTATATTAATCTTCTATTACAATACTTTTTTTATTTATTTCACACATTATTTATTTTACCTTCTTTTACTTCTTTTAATTATTCTCTTTGTTTTATTTTTAATTTTTTATTTTATTTTTACTCCTCATATATAAATTTATTATAATTCATCACATGTATATTCTTTTTTAATTTAAGTAACTTTTTTAGGTTATATTTTACCATTGATGCTCTATATTGTTTAGCGTGTTATTTGTTTTTAATTTTTTAATTATGTGTAAATATATTCATAAAAATATGATTTTATTTTGTCCAATATTTAGTACCGCGTTTAGTAGATAACTAACAAAATTTTCATTTATTGTTACATTGATTGAGTTTGAAGATTTTATTTTTACTTTTATACATTTGTTTATATTGTATGATTTGTATTTGTGTTAGTAACATCACGACGGTTCATACATTTTAATATTTGTGTAACAAATCTTATAAATTGTTTTTACATGTTATAATTTATTTTTGTTTTATTTGAATATTCAATTTTTAATAATAATTTTTATTTATTTATAAATATATTATTTCCTATTTTTATTTAAAAAAAATTATAAAATCGTAAATATAAATTTTTTAATTTTATCCTTAATATTTAGTTTTAGTTTTATTCTTGATATTTTAATATGTTGCAGTTATACTACTAAATAAATAACATTAAGTATAAATAATTAATTATACTAATTATTTGATTTGACCAAAATAAATATTAAATTATTTAATAAATAATGAATAAGAAAATGAAATAAATGAATTTAATTTAAATTTTTTACCTATTATTTTATACTTTTTTTTTGTACTTCCGTTATAATTTTTGTAGTTTTTTTATTTCGCCAAAATTTTCTATGATTTTGTTTTATATATTTTTTATGTATTTTGATTAATAGTTTTTAATGGTGTTACTATTTTATGAGAATGATATAGCTTGAACTTTGGTTATTTAGGAATTTACTAAGTGGCTAGAGTAGTTTCACGCCATAAACCAACGAATACTAGCAATTAGAATGATAAAAAAGACTAGCCAATCGGGGACTAAATAGGGATCGATAAACTTTTACAGGTGAAGTCTTGTCCATGTGAAATAGACTGGGATGGGATATATATATATATATATATATTCATTTTTTAAATTTGGTAATCCTAATTTCTGTCTTCAATTTAAACTCTTTTTTTTCTAGACTCATTGAAGAACGAAACTCTCGCGCGATCTAGAATTTTCTAAAAATAAATTTCCGTTGTAAGTATAGCTTCTAGACCGACAAGAATTCCTTCCTTACAAAAGTTTTGTTTGTCACTAAAGCAAACCCAATAAAATTGATAACCGAGTATTTAAACCTCGGGTCGTCTTCTCAAGGAATTGCAGGGAGGTATAATTTATTATTGGTTATGGAAAAAAATATATTTTTGGATTTTTAATGTATAAGATAAAAAGCAAGAATAGTAAATGGCAAGAAAGTAAATTGTAAGGAATTAATTTAAATAAATAATAAAACTCTTCGCAAGGTATAAGAACTGGAAGTCCTATCCTAGTTATCCTTATCAATTGTGATGAGAATTGGATTTTTCTCCCACTTTGTTAACCTCTAACTATGAAGGTAAGTTAAATGGATGAATTAATTTGAATCCTCAAGTCCTAGTCTTTCCTTGGGAAAGGCTAGAGTTATTGAAACTCGAATTAATTCTTGAAGAATTCCAATTTTTAGTCAACACCTCGAGTTTGATAACTCAAGCATCACCAATTATTTAACCAAAGCCAAAAGGGAAAATTCTAAATTAAATTAAAGACATCATAAATAGAATAAAGCAATCATAAATCTAAAACACATCAAATTATGTTTAAACATAAATTCAAATCTAACATGAAAAAGTTCATAAAGTAAATTGGGAAAATAAATAAAAGGAACATTGAACCTGAAACTCAGAAGAAATTGTAAGTTGAAATAATAAGAAGTCCTAATTCCTTTAAGAGGAATCCTAATCCTAAATCCTAAGAGAGAGGAGAGAGCCTCTCTCTCTCTCTCTAAAACTACATCTAAATTATGAAAAGTGAAATATCCATCGTCTCCCTTCATTCCTCTACTTTGCAGCCTTTAATCTGTATTTTTGGGGCTTAAAACTGGGCTGGAAATAGCCCAAAAATCGCTGGGACCGAATTCAAACACGTGCAGGTCGCTGGAATTTCTGCAGAACAACGCGTCCGCGTGATTCACGCGTGCCCGTCATTTTTCTGTACGGCCACTATAGCGAATTATATATCAAATCGAAGTACCAGACGTTAACTTTCCAATGCAACTAAAACCGCATCATTTCGACCTTTGTAGCTCAAGTTATGACTGTTTGAGTGCGAAGAGGTCAGGCTGCACAGCTTAGCAACTTCTTCAACTTCTTGTATTCCTTCCACTTTTGTATGCTTCCTTTCCATCCTCTAAGCCATTCCTGTCCTGTAATCCCTGAAATCACTTAACACACATATCACGGTATCTAATGGTAATAAGAGAGAATTAATATTAGCAAATATAAGGCCAAAGAAGCATGTTTTCAATCATAGCACAAATTATGGGAAGGAATTGTAAAACCATGCAAATAGTATGAATAAGTGGGTAAAGAGTTGATAAAAACTACTCAATTAAGCACAAGATAAACCATAAAATAGTGGTTTATCAACCTCCCCACACTTAAACATTAGCATATCCTCATGCTAAACTCAAGAGAAGCTATAAAGGAGTGAAGAGGAATGATAGAGAGTATGCAATGCAACCTATCTATGTGAATGCAACTACATGCAAAATATTTCTACCTACTTGGTTAAAAGTGAATAAGTTCTTCAAGACAAATACAACCCAAATTCCACTAATTCAAATTGTACAATAAAAAGCAAGTAAACTTGTAAGAAGATAGCTCATGAAAGCAGGGAACATAGAATTAAGCACTGAACCCTACTGATAGTGTATATCACTCTAACTCTCAAGTGTCTAGGGTCAATCACTCTATTCTTCCCTAGTCATGCTTTCTCAACCTTGTTCTTCATCTAACCAATCAACAAATATTCAGCATACCAATGCAAACATCATGAGGTCTTTTCAGGGTTGTAATGGGGCTGAGGTAAAGGTAAGGATATATGTATGGACAAGTGAGCTAAAATATGAATCCTTGAGTAATCTAAGCTATCACCTAACATATATACATTCTATATAACTTCTAAAATCATGCATAGCTACCCATAATTCCCACTTTTGCATCATATACTCATGTATCAATTTTTCTTTTAATTTGTGTCACATATGCATTGATCTTTTATTAATTTAACATTGGGGTAATTTTGTCCCCTTATTTATTTATTCATATATATATATATATATATATATATATATATATATATATATATATATATATATTCTTTTTTTCTTTTTCTCTCTCTTTTTTTTATAGAGACATAAAAACTAAAATAACATATCAATGCATATGGAATTTTTAATTTTCTGTTTTACATGAGTAGGTACCCAAATTTCTCAATATTCAAAATTAGAAACATGATATATTCCCTTATTAACCCATGTTCCTACAGTTTTCCCAAACTTAGTTGATGCACAACCTCTATCTTAAGCTAACCAAAGATTCAATTGGGATATTTAATTTGTTTTTTTCACTTAAGACTAGTGATGTGGTAAAATATAGAACAAATGGGGATTAAAAGGCTCAAAGTGGCTAACAAAGGTAATTAAAAGGGTAGGCTTATTTGGGATAAGTGAGCTAAACAAATAATGGCCTCAATCATATGCAAGCATATAAATATACTAAATAATGGACATATAGAATGGAACAAAATATAGATTACAGTTATAGAGAAGAAAACACACAAGAATAAAAATTTATGGTTAAATAATGTAACGATATAAATAAGCTCAAAATCTCACAGGTTGTGTGTTCTTTACTTGAAAAACCATGTTCCAATTTACGATCTTCAAACAAATTTAACACATAGAAAATTTTAATTTTTTTAATTTAAATTAGTAAAATTTTTCAAAAATAGGATCTTAGAAAGAAACTTATTATTTTTCAACCAAGTAGTACTTAAATGCAAACAATCAACTACACATGCAATCTATTATGCAATGCAACATTGAACAAACAAAGAAAATGGAGTATTGGTGTTGAAAAGAAGGTAACTAACCCCTGAAAGTCGGTATCGACCTCCCCACACTTAAAAATTGCACCGTCCTCGGTGCATGCTAAGATGTGCAAGTGGATGGGGGTTGGTTCCTTAGCTGGGGCTCTTTTTGTTCCTTTCCTTGCCGGTGGTTTGGGAGTAGCTTTCTTTTTACCCTTCTTGGTGGCCATCCTGAAAAGGGAAAAAGAAAGTAACTTTTAAAGCTAAGGGTTAGAGCAAGAAAGAGAGCGGGAAAGGTGGTAATCAATGCACAATAAAGAAGAATGACGTTAACACATGGTCATGACTACATGTAAAAAGTTCATCAATGGAAATATAGCAAGTACATGTAATGACAATTAAATACAAGATGTTTATTGGCATACTGGCAAAGGCATGAGTAGCATAGATCAAGCATTTCATATCCAAGTTAGATTACCAAGTCTTTTAAACTAACATGTTTGAATAACAATTATATTTAATTAATAAAATATAAAAAGGATTTTGTGAAAAGCAAGCATTTAGAGTAGTTGAATAAAAGAAATCTAAAAATAGTGCACAATGCCAAACGGGCATTTTCACAAACACATAGCATGCATGGTAAATAAGTTATTGAATGTATTAAATTGAACATGCAAGCAACCCTTTAAAAAGTAATATATAATTGTCAAACAATTATTTTAATAATCCACAAGCAAAATATAGAAAATAATGACCCAAATAAATTTCTAACACCAATGAAAATAATGCAATGAATGAAAGTATGCAAATAAATTAGATGAAATAGAATGGAAGTGAATAGGGATGAGAAGTTAAAAATATGAAGTAAGAAAGAAAGAAGAAAGAAGAAAAGATAGAAAAAAATTAGGATTAGAAAAGAAAAGATAAGATAATTGGCGCTGATCAGGATAAGTTGTGCGACGCGGACGACGCGAGCGCGTGAGTTATGCGTTCGAGCGGATAGCGCTTCTATGAAGTGACGTGGATGTGTGGGTCACGCGTTCGCGTGGAGTGATTTGTGCCATTAGCGAGAGGGCAGCCTCGCGGTCGCGCAACTCTCTGTTTTAAATGCATTTTGCCAAAAATCTGGGTGACGCGGTAGCGTGGTTGACGCGATCGCGTGAATGGCGATACATTGAAAAACGACGCGGACGCATGGGGCATGCATTCGCGTGGCGGGGCTTGTGCTTCTAGCGCGGTTCTAGCCCCACTCCATCACAACTTGCTGCCATACACCTGTTTTACGTCGATTTTTTGGGTCACGCGTTCACGTGGGTGACGCGGACGCGTGGGAGGCGTAATGTCCAAATGACGTGGCCGCGTGGTTGACACAGGCGCGTGGGCATGTTTGTGCCAAAGGCACGCCTCCAGCCATGCTCTCGCGTGACTCTCTGTTCAATTCTCTTTTCTTCAAAACGCACTGGTGACGCGGACGCGTCAGTGACGCTGCGCGTCGCGTGCATGTTTTTTTTTTGTGTAGAATGCAAAATGCAATGCTAATGTGGATGTTATGAATAATTCCATGTTCAATAAAATAAAATAAAACTTAAAAATAAACAAAACGAAATAAAATTAAAATTGAAAAAGGAAAGATCATACCATGGTGGGTTGTCTCCCACCTAGAACTTTTAGTTAAAGTCCTTAAGTTGGACATTTGGGGAGTCCTTTGTTATGGTGGCTTGTGCTTGTACTGATCCTTGAATCCCCACCAATGTTTGTAATTTCAATGGCCTCCAGGATCCCAAACTAGTTGTATAAATCCTTCAAGCAAGTTAAAGCAAGTGATAAGGCCCCATGAGTGTTGATTGATGGAATGAATTCCGGGGTCCCAGACCTTGCCTTTGCACCCGTCTTCTTGTTGATCATCATGATTCCATCCGGGTGGCACGCAATTGAAATTCTCACTAAGACATCCAAACAGCTTCCTAGATCCATTCAATTTAATATTCTTCCAACCATGATACTTCAGCCGTGAGCTTCCTACCATAATGAACCTAAGATTGTGTTGCCAATCGCTAACCATCTCCCTCTTACTCTTAAAGCCACAAAGAGCTCTAAGTTGTCCATCCGTCTCAAGCAAAGCATATTCAAGTGAGCTAATTAAGCTTAGAGATGAGAGATTTACGCACTTGAATGAAGGGATGAATGGTGATGGCTTTGGGGGAGAGGTCTCCAACAACTTTGGCAGGGTGATTTCCAGCTCCATTCCCTTGAGCTCTTCATTGACAACTTCCACCTCTTTGCAAGCTTCTTCAATTTCAATCTCTTCCTCTTGGTAGATTTCTTTCAATTCAATCTCTTCTTCATTACTTACCAAGGGCATAGGAGGTTGTGCTTCCTCTTCTTTAATCTCCATCTCTTGATCAACCTCTGCAAAATCTTCAACCATGATATGCCTTGGAGGTTGTACACCCTCTTCAACATCAAATTCAAACTTCTCGGCGGAATCCTGTATAGTTCTCGATTCCCATGGAGGTTCAGCATCTCCTAAATCTTCAACCATTTCTTCCTCTGCAACTATTATGGCTTCCTCCACTTGTTCCAATACAAAGCCATGTTCCTCATTGTCCACCGAAGTTTCTAGTGTCTCCTTCATGCTACGCTCTTCTTTTGATTCTCCACATGCAACCATGGGAGTACTTTGAGTGCTCAGATGTTCTGTAACACCCTAATATTCAAATCCTTATGCTCGAGTCATAAGTCAATGATATTACGGTGGTACGACTCTCAGGTGGATTTTTAATAAATAAATATAGGTAATTTCGAAAGGAGTATTAATCGAGAAGCCTGAAAAGAGTAGAAATAAAATCGCGAAGACGTATCTCTCACGTTTCGACAACAAAAGATAAACCGTGAAGCCGAAAACGATATACGGACAAGGCGTAGAGGAGATTAGGAGATAGATAACAGATAGATATATATAACATAAGTAAATAGCCACTAGTCGCGACCCGCGAAGTTTAGGTCGGCTAGGGTACAGTATGAAAGTAATTGACAACAGTATATCCTAATCTCTCCCGAAGGAAACATGAGAGCCTCTATAGGCAAATTCAAAGAGTTCAATACATAATATAAACTTTCCAAAACAAAGGTGGATAGATTCTAATCAAAACACAAAGTAGAGGAAATAAAGATCTTCGCCGTCTCTCAGACGACCCACAACTCACTTCTGAGCACCTGGACCTGTATCTGAAAAACAAGAGATATATACGGAATGAGAACCCCGGGCCCATGGGTTCCCAGTACGGTAAAAGTGCCAAATAAATTCAATGTACTGCAATAAAAACTCACTAAGCATCCTAAACTTCTTCACCAATTATTCATCTTAGGTTCTCGCTAATCCATGAATAGGCAACTATCATAAGGGAGTGCTAAATCTAATTCATGTTTCACATCTTTCCCAACTCGCTGACTCTTCCACGAATCAGACTTAGAATTATAAGCAAAACCATCACCAGTTGTTCTGCCTCAGCAATTCTATATCAATACATCATACACTCGCCTGGAGCTAGTGAAACCGCATCACTGCGTCTACCCAGGGAGCTACAATTATCTCATTCAATAATCATCATCATCATCATGCAATCGCATCATCAATTCATCCCATCAAGAACAGCCCTCACACCCACCGACACCAGCATGAGAGGCCTCTCAGTTGTACAAACACAAGCAATACAAGCATGTAATACACAAACATGGTACAAGTAGAACAGGTAGCATATAGTCAGGTAACATGGCATATATGATGTAGAAATCCAAGACAAATGGCAAACCCAAACAATTCAAACATATGCAAATTATGAATGCCTGCCCTGTGGCTGATGATATCATCTGTCGGTTATATAGCCAACCCGACATGTCTTGGTAGCTAACCATTGGACAGAAACACCCATTGCGGAGCAAGTAGGTTTGAGCTATAACCCCCTTGCTACTACCCGCTCAACCCAGAGCCAGTGGAATAACCACTACTGCGGCTACTACGCAGGCGGGTGTTTAAAAGCTCAACCTGGAGCGAGTGGATTTACCACTACTGCCGCTACTACCCAGGCGTCACAATCTCTGACATGGAGCAAGTGGGACGAACCACAACCGTTGCTACTACCCAGGTATCTGAAGCATTGGCCCGGAGCAAGTGGGACGAACCACAACCCTTGCTACTGTCCAGGTATCTCAAACATATATCCATTCAATCTCAATTCATATTATCAACATTCATTGTTACCAAATCTCAAACATTAACTTGGAGCAAGTGGGACAAACCACAACCCTTACTACTACCCAAGTATCACAAATAAACATTTATTCATAATCACCCTTCATTATTATCAATTCTCAGACAATGACCCGGAGCAAGCGGGACGAACCACGACCCTTGCTACTACCCAGGTATCACAAATACACATTTATTCAAAACTCCATGATTAAACTTGTTTATCATAATCCTCCTTTCCCGTCTCATACCCGGAGCAAGTGGACAACGCCACTGCCTACTACCCAGGGTCGCACATCACATTTCAATATTTTTTTCATTATTATCCATTTAACATATTCATTCATTAATCACATATATGCATTTATACTCAGCCATAAACAATAATGGCTTTGCCGTAACCCGGCAATAACTCAGCCATCCGGCTCATGGTTCAATCAAGAACCGGCCATTTGTCAAAAAATATAGCCCTTCGGCTCGTGGCATACATGGTACTTCCACCGTCATCCTCCATATCTCATATAATCATCTTTGATCATCATTGATCATAACTTTTCCCCTTGCTTCACTCGCAAGTTACCACATCCCCTAGCTCCTTTCTCATTGCTAGGCATATCATGATGATTTAATACATAAGGGGTGAGATCGGAGGCTTAGAAGTATGAGATTTGGCTTTAAAAACTCAAAAATCAACTTTGGCATAAAAACAGGGCCACGCGTATACGCACTCCACGCGCACGCGTGGATGGCCAAAAACTCATCGACGCGCAAGCGTCAGCCATGCGTACGCGTGGGTGCTCTTGCGCCCAGGCACAAAACTGCCACAACCCTGGCACAACTCTCTGGAAAATGGCTGGGCAATTGGTGTAGCGCATCGACGCGCACGCGCCAAGTGCGCCTACGCGCGTAGGGTCGTTCTGCTAAAAATTTTCTAAGTTAAAAGCTGCAGAATTTACAGATTCAACCCCCAATCTTCCGACGGTCATAACTTTCTCATTTTAAATCATTTTTCACCCGTTCTTCAAACGGCATGGACATCCCGGATCCAATTTCATTTCTAAACAGATTTGGCAGAAAACAGAGATCCATAGTCCAGGTTATGTGCCGTCAAAGTATGCCCAAAAAACCATGTTTTCATACAAAACCACAAAGTGCCATTTTCAACTCTTTCCAAAGTCAACCAAAACATGCCAATTTCAACCCTTTTTGAAATCAATCAAAATGTACCAAAATCAACATCAAGCCATCCTCAACTCACACATTGACACTTTCTCAAACTCAAATACATTTACATATCATATACTCTTCCTCATGCCAAATTTCAACAACACTATTTCCAATCAACCATCATTATACATAATCAATATCATACTCACTATCACGTGGTTTCACCCACAAATCAACCTTAATCACTCCTCAAGTATATATCACAACATACATATCTCTAATGCATCATAATACCATCAAGGCATCAATAATCATAATCACATATATGACCACATAATATATCTCAACCAAAACCAAACATGCCTCATCTATAAAATTTCACCCAAATTTACCAAATTCCACACTTCAACTCCTCAAACCTTATTGTTCAATAACCAACCCAATCATTCATATATTTATTATCTGAAATTCATCCAATCACTTGTGTCATCATACAATGCACACATCAACTTACCTTTCTTACCTTTTCCCGGCCTCCGGCCCAAAATTCACGGCCTCCGGCCCAATTTCACAATTTAAATGGATAAACCACAAATCAATACTCATTACCCAGTACATCAAATTCTCAATACACCAAGCATACAAGGTCACACAATTCTCAACCACAATCATTAATTCACATTACATATCAACTATGCATATTAGCACCAACCATTTACACAATCCAAACTTAATCCTAGGGGCATCTAGCCTAGGAATTCTCATCACAACACACGATACTTAAATGAAACTTAAACCATACCTCTTGTAGCCAAACCAATTGAGCCTCTTCTACAGAAGTCTTCACCAACCTTAGCTCGAAGCCTGATGAGCGGATAATTTATACGCTTTTTGCCATTGTTTTTAGTATGTTTTTAGTAGGATGCAGCTACTTTTAGGGATGTTTTCATTAGTTTTTATGTTAAATTCACATTTCTGGACTTTACTATGAGTTTGTGTGTTTTTCTGTGATTTCAGGTATTTTCTGGCTGAAATTGAGGGACTTGAGCAAAAATCAGATTCAGAGGTTGAAGAAGGACTGCTGATGCTGTTAGATTCTGACCTCCCTGCACTCAAAATGAATTTTCTGGAGCTACAGAACTCAAAACGGCGTGCTTCCAATTGCGTTGGAAAGTAGACATCCAGGGCTTTCCAGAAATATATACTAGTTCATACTTTGGCCAAGAATAGACGACGTAAACTGGCGTTCAACGCCAGCTTTCTGCCCAAATCTGGCATCCAGCGCCAGAAAAGGAGCCAAAACCAGAGTTGAACGCCCAAACTGGCACAAATACTGGCGTTCAACTCCAAAAAGGACCTCTAGACGTGCAACACTCAAGCTCAGCCCAAGCACACACCAAGTGGGCCCCAGAAGTGGATTTATGCATCAATTACTTACTTTTGTAAACCCTAGTAGCTAGTTTATTATAAATAGGACCTTTTACTATTGTATTAGGAATCTTTGGTCTCAGTTTTAATCCATTGTTCATCTTAGGAGACTATTGATCACGTTTTAGGGGGCTGGCCATCTCGGCCATGCCTGGACCTTCACTTATGTATTTTCATACGGTAGAGTTTCTACACTCCATAGATTAAGGTGTGGAGCTCTGCTGTTCCTCAAAGATTAATGCAAAGTACTACTGTTTTCTATTCAATTCATCTTATTTCGCTTCTAAGATATTCATTCGCACTTCAACCTGAATGTGATGAACGTGACAATCATCATCATTCCCTATGAACGCGTGCCTGACAACCACTTCCATTCTACCTTCGACTGAATGAGTATCTCTTAGATCTCCTAACCACAATCTCCGTGGCGTAAGCTAGAATGATGGCGGCATTCAAGAGAATCCGAAAAGTCTAAACCTTGTCTGTGGTATTCTGAGTAGGATTCAATGATTGGATGACTGTGACGAGCTTCAAACTCGCGAGTGCTGGGCGTTAGTGATAGACGCAAAAGGAGGGTGAATCCTATTCCAGCATGATCGAGAACCGACAGATGATTAGCCGTGCTGTGACAGAGCATGTGAGCATATTTTTCACTGAGAGGAGGGGATGTAGCCACTGACAACGGTGATGCCCTTGCATAAAGCCAGCCATGGAAAGGAGTAAGACTGATTGGATGAAGATAGCAGGAAAGCAAAGGTTCAGAGGAACGAAAAGCATCTCCATTCGCTTATCTGAAATTCCTACCAATGATTTACATAAGTACCTCTATCCCTATTTTATTATATTAAATTCGAAAACACCATTATCAATTTATATCTGCCTAACTGAGATTTGCAAGGTGACCATAGCTTGCTTCATACCAACAATCTCCGTGGGATTCGACCCTTACTCACGTAAGGTATTACTTGGACGACCCAGTGCACTTGCTGGTTAGTTGTATCGAAGTTGTGAACCATGGTATTGGCACCATGTTCTTGGCGCCATTGCCAGGGAAAGCAAAAGCCATGAATTTTACATAATCAAAGTGTAATCACGATTGCACGTACCAAGTTGCTCACGTTGCCAAGGATTGTTTGAACCTGGACATCACAATTTCGTGCACCAAGTTTTTGGCGCCGTTGTCGGGGATTGTTCGAGTTTGGACAACTGACGGTTCATCCTGTTGCTCAGATTAGGTAATTTTCTTTTTGTTTTCTTTTCAAAAATTTTTCAAAAATATTTCTAAAATTTTCTCATCTGTTTTCGAAAATAATATAAAAATGTTTTCAAAAATTTTATTCAAAATTTTTAAGAATAAATTCTAGTGTTTCATGAAGCATGTTGAAGCCTGGCTGGCTGTAAAGCCATGTCTAATTCCTTTGGGAATGAGTATGTCAGGCGTGTCATGTCTGAATTACATGCTGAAGCTTGGCTGGCCATTGGCCATGTCTAGTATTTTGGACCGGAGCTTTCATTGAAAGCTTGGCTGGCTAGTGAGCCATGTCTAATTCCTGGACTGAAGCTTTAGACTAAGAATGCAAGATTCCTGGAATTCATGTTAAAAATTTTGGAATCCTTATTTTTCCTTTTTCAATTAATTTTCGAAAAATACCAAAAAAAAAAATTCAAAAAAATTAGAAAATAAAAAAAAAAGCAAAAATATTTTTCTGTTTCTTGTTTAAGTCTTGAGTCATATCATAAGTTTGGTGTCACTTGCATATGCATCTTGCACTTTTCGAAAATATCATGCATTCATAGTGTTCTTCATGATCTTCAAGTTGTTCTTGGTAAGTCTTCTTGTTTGATCTTGATGTTTTCATGTTTTGTGTCTTTTCATGTTTTACATGTGCATTTTTCGTTTCTTAGAGTCTAAACATGAAAGATTTCTAAGTTTGGTGTCTTACATGTTTTCGTTGCATCAAAAATTTTTCAAAAATGTGTCTATGATGTTCATCTTGGCATTCATAGTGTTCTTGGTGTTCATCTTGACATTCATAGCATTCTTGCATGCATTCATTGTTTTGATCTAAAAATTTCATGCATTACATAATTTTCTTGTTTTTCTCTCTCATCATAAAAATTCAAAAATCAAAAAAATATCTTTCCCTTTTTCTCTCATCAAATTCGAAAATTTGGATTGACTTTTTCAAAAGTTTTTAAAATCAAGTTGTTTCTTATGAGTCAAATCAAATTTTCAATTTGAAAATCTTATCTTTTTCAAAATCTTTTTTCAAAAATCAAATCTTTTTCAAATTTCTTAGTTATTTTCGAAAATTCCAAAAATATTTTTCAAAAATCTTTTTCTTATTTTTATATCAAATTTTCGAAAATAACATAAACAATTAAAGTTTTGATTCAAAAATTTCAAGTTTGTTACTTACTTGTTAAGAAAGATTCAAACTTTAAGTTCTAGAATCATATCTTGTGATTTCTTGTGAATTAAGTCATTAATTGTGATTTTAAAAATTCAAATCTTTTTCAAAAACTAATTTTTATCATATCTTTTCAAAAATATCTTCTTATCTTATCTTTTTCAAAAATTTTTCAAAATATCTTTTCTAACTTTTCAAAAATAACTCCTTACCTTTTCAAAATTTGTTTCAACTAACTAACTAACTTTTTGTTTGTTTCTTAACTTTTTCAAAACTACCTAACTAACTCTCTCTCTCTAATTTTCGAAAATATCTTCCCTCTTTTTCAAAAATTTCTTTTTAATTAACTAATTATTCTTATTTTTATTTTTGATTTTAAAAAATTTTCAAAAAATACTAACTTTTTCAAAAACTATTTTCAAAAATCACTAACTCTTTTTCAAAAAAACTATTTTCGAAAATTCCTTCTCTCTCATCTTATTCTATTTATTTATTCATCTACTAACATCTCATCTCACATCTCTGCCATCCTCACAGTTGTGTTTCTTCCATTATATTACATTCTTTGTCTCCCCCTCTTTTCTTCCACTCACACAGGGATCCCTATACTGTGGTATAAAGGATCTCTATTATTATTATTATTTTTTCTGTGCCCTCTTCTTTGTCATATGAGCAGGAGCAAGGACAAGAATATTCTTGTTGAAGCAGATCCGGAACCTGAAAGGACTCTGAAGAAAAAATTAAGAGAAGCTAAATTACAACAATCCAGAAATAACCTTTCAGAAATTTTCGAACAGGAAGAGGAGATGGCAGCCAAAAATAATAATAATGTAAGGAAGATGCTTGGTGACTTTACTGCACCTAATTCCAATTTACATGGAAGAAGCATCTCCATTCCTGCCATTGGAGCAAACAACTTTGAGCTGAAACCTCAATTAGTTTCTCTGACGCAGCAGAACTGCAAGTTTCATGGACTTCCATCTGAAGATCCTTTTCAGTTCTTAACTGAATTCTTGCAGATATGTGATACTGTTAAGACTAATGGAGTAGATCCTGAAGTCTACAGGCTCATGCTTTTCCCTTTTGCTGTAAGAGACAGAGCTAGATTATGGTTGGATTCTCAACCCAAAGACAGCCTGAACTCTTGGGATAAGCTGGTCACGGCTTTCTTAGCCAAGTACTTTCCTCCTCAAAAGCTGAGCAAGCTTAGAGCTGATGTTCAAACCTTCAGACAGAAAGAAGGTGAATCCCTCTATGAAGCTTGGGAAAGATACAAATAGTTGACCAAAAAGTGTCCTTCTGACATGCTTTCAGAATGGACCATCCTGGATATATTCTATGATGGTTTATCTGAGCTATCAAAGATGTCACTAGACACTTCTGCAGGTGGATCCATTCACCTAAAGAAAATGCCTGCAGAAGCTCAAGAACTCATTGACATGGTTGCTAATAACCAGTTCATGTACACTTCTGAAAGGAATCCTGTGAGTAATGGGACGCCTATGAAGAAGGGAGTTCTTGAAGTTGATACTCTGAATGCCATATTGGCTCAGAATAAAATATTGACTCAGCAAGTCAATATGATCTCTCAGAGTCTGCATGGAATGCAAGCTGCATCCAACAGTACTCAAGAGGCTTCTTATGAAGAAGAAGCTTATGATCCTGAGAACCCTGCAATAGCAGAAGTGAATTACTTAGGTGAACCTTATGGAAACACCTATAACTCATCATGGAGAAATCATCCAAATTTCTCATGGAGGGATCAAAAGCCTCAACAAGGCTTTAATAATGGTGGAAGAAACAGGTTTAACAATAATAAACCCTTTCCATCATCCACTCAGCAACAGACAGAGAACTCTGACCAAAATACTTCTAATTTAGCAAACTTAGTCTCTGATCTATCTAAGGCCACTGTAAGTTTCATGAATGAAACAAGGTCTTCCATTAGAAATTTGGAAGCACAAATGGGCCAGCTGAGTAAAAGGATCACTGAAATCCCTCCCAGTACTCTCCCAAGCAATACAGAAGAGAATCCAAAAGGAGAGTGCAAGGCCATTGACATAAGCAAAATGGCCGAACCCAATGAGGGAGAGGAGGACGTGAATCCCAAGGAGGAAGACCTCCTGGGACGTCTAGTGACCAATAAGGAGCTTCCCTCTGAGAAACCGAAGGAATCTGAGGCTCATCTAGAGACCATAGAGATTCCATTAAACCTCCTTATGCCCTTCATGAGCTCTGATGAGTATTCCTCTTCTGAAGAGAATGAGGATGTTACTGAAGAGCAAACTGCCAAGTTTCTTGGTGCAATCATGAAGCTGAATGCCAAATTATTTGGCATTGATACTTGGGAAGTTGAACCTCCCTTGTTCATCAATGAACTAAGTGATCTGGATCAACTGACATTGCCTCAGAAGAGACATGATCCTGGAAAGTTCATAATAACCTGTACCATAGGCACCATGATCTTTAAGGCTCTATGTGACCTTGGTTCAGGAATAAACCTCATGCCCCTCTAAGTAATAGAGAAACTGGGAATCTCTGGGGTGCAAGCTGCTAAAATCTCATTAGAGATGGCAGACAGTTCAAGAAAACAGGCTTATGGACAAGTAGAGGACGTGTTAGTAAAGGTTGAAGGCCTTTACATCCCTGCTGATTTCATAGTTCTGTATACTGGAAAGGAAGAGGATAAATCCATCATCCTAGGAAGACCTTTCCTGGCCACAGCAAGAGCTGTGATTGATGTTGACAGAGGTGAAATAGTCCTTCAATGGAATGAGAACTCCCTTGTATTTAAAACTCAAGGATCTCCCTCTGCAACCATGGAGAGGAAGCAGAAAAAGCTTCTCTCAAAGCAGAGTTAACCCAAGCCCCCACAGTCAAACTCTAAGTTTGGTGTTGGGAGGCCACAACCAAACTCTAAGTTTGGTGTTGAACTCCCATATCCAAACTCTAAGTTTGGTGTTGGAGAGTTTCAACAAAGCTCTGCACATCTGTGAGGCTCCATGAGAGCCCACTGTCAAGCTATTGACATTAAAGAAGCGCTTGTTGGGAGGCAACCCAATTTTTATTTATCTAACTATATTTTCCTTAGTTATATGTCTTTGTAGGCTCATGATCATGTGGAGTCACAAAATAAATATAAAAATTAAAAACGGAATAAAAAACAGTAGAAGAAAAATCACACCCTGGAGGAGCATCTGTCTGGCGTTCAGTGCCAGAACAGAGCATGGTGCTGGCGCTGAACACCCAAAATGGGCAGCTTCTGGGTGCTGAACGCCAGAACAGGCATGGTTCTGGCGTTCAACGCCAGAAATGGCATACAGCTGGGCGTTGAACGCCTAAAATGGCCACCAACCTGGCGCTGAATGCCCAGAGTTGTGTGCAAAGGCATTTTTACATGCCTAATGGGTGCAGGGATGTAAATCCTTGAACACCTCAGGATCTGTGGATCCCATAGGATCCACTCAGGATCTGTGGACCCCACAGGATCCACTCAGGATCTGTGGACCCTACAGGATCCCCACCTACCTTCACTTACTTCTTCTCACCACTCTCTTTCACACAACCCCATAAACACTCTTCCCCAAAAACCCTTCACCAATCACCTCAATCACTCTTCCCCAAAACCCTTCACCTATCACATCCACCCACTCTTCCCAATAAACCTACCTCATAAACTCCACCTACCTTCAAAAATTCAAAACCAATTTCCCACCCAAACCCACCCATATGGCCGAACCTTAACCCCCCTACCCTCCCTATATAAAGACCTCCATTCTTCATCAAATTCACACAACACACCCCTCTACACCCTTCTTGGCCAAAAACACTTCCCACTCTCCCTCTCCTCCATTTCTTCTTCTTCTTCATCTTTTCTTTCTTTTATTGCTCGAGGGCGAGCAAAATTCTAAGTTTGGTGTGGTAAAAGCATAAGCTTTTTGTTTTTCCATTACCATTGATGGCACCTGAGACCGAAGAATCCTCTAGAAAGGGGAAAGGGAAGACAAAAGCTTCCACATCCGAGTCATGGGAGATGGAAAAGTTCATCTCTAAAGCCCATCAAGACCACTTCTATGATGTTGTGGCCAAGAAGAAGGTGATCCCTGAGGTCCCTTTCAAACTCAAAAGAAATGAGTATCCGGAGATCCGACATGAAATTCAAAGAAAAGGTTGGGAAGTTCTAACAAATCCCATCCAACAAGTCGGCATCCTAATGGTTCAAGAGTTCTATGCTAATGCATGGATCACCAAGAACCATGATCAAAGTAAGAACCCGGATCCAAAGAACTATGTTACAATGGTTCGGGGGAAATACTTAGATTTTAGTCCGGAGAATGTGAGGTTGGCGTTTAACTTGCCCATGATGCAAGGAGATGAACGCCCCTACACTAGAAGGGTCAACTTTAATCAAAGGTTGGACCAAGTCCTTATGGACATATGTGTAGAAGGAGCTCAATGGAAGATGGACTCCAAAGGCAAGCCGGTTCAACTAAGAAGATTGGACCTCAAGCCTATAGCTAGAGGATGGTTGGAGTTTATTCAATGCTCAATCATTCCCACTAGCAACCGGTCTGAAGTTACTATAGACCGGGCCATAATGATCCATAGCATCATGATTGGAGAAGAGGTGGAAGTTCATGAGATTATACCTCAAGAACTCTACAAGGTAGCTGACAAGTCTTCCACTATGGCAAGGTTAGCCTTTCCTCACCTCATTTGCCACCTATGCAATTCGGCTGGGATTGACATAGAGGGAGATATCCTCATCAAAGAGGACAAGCCCATCACTAAGAAAAAGATGGAGCAAGCAAGAGAGCCCATTCATGGAGCTCAAGAGGCGCAAGAAGCTCATTTCCATGAGATCCCTGAGATGCCTCAAATGCACTTTCTTCCACAAGATTATTGGGAGCAAATCAACACCTCCCTAGGAGAATTGAGTTCCAATATGGGACAACCAAGTGTGGAACATCAAGAGCACTCCATCATGCTTCATGAAATAAGGGAAGATCAAAAAGCAATGAGGGAGGAGCAACAAAGACAAGGAAGAGACATAGAAGAGCTCAAGGACATCATTGGTTCCTCAAGAAGGAAACGCCACCATCACTAAGGTGGATTCATTCCTTGTTCTTGTTTCTTCTGTTTTTCGTTTTCTATGTTATGTGCTTATCTATGTTTGTGTCTTCATTACATGATCATTAGTAGTTAGTAACTATGTATTAAAGTTATGAATGTCCTATGAATCCATCACCTCTCTTAAATAGAAAAATATTTTAATTCAAAAGAACAAGAAGTACATGAGTTTCGAATTTATCCTTGAACTTAGTTTAATTATATTGATGTGGTGACAATGCTTCTTGTTTTCTGAATGTATGCTTGAACAGTGCATATGTCTTTTGAAGTTGTTGTTTAAGAATGTTAAATATGTTGGCTCTTGAAAGAATGATGACTAGGAGACATGTTATTTGATAATCTGAAAAATCATAAAAATGATTCTTGAAGTAAGAAAAGCAGCAAAGAACAAAGCTTGCAGAAAAAAAAAAGAAGAAGAAAAAAATAGGCAAAAAAAAAATAGAAAGAAAAAGAAAAAGCAAGCAGAAAAAGCCAAAAGCTCTTAAAACCAAGAGGCAAGAGCAAAAAGCCAATAACCCTTAAAACCAAAAGGCAAGGGCAATAAAAAGGATCCCAAGGCTTTGAGCATCAGTGGATAGAAGGGCCTAAAAGGAATAAAATCCTGGTCTAAGCGGCTAAACCAAGCTGTCCCTAACCATGTGCTTGTGGCGTGTAGGTGTCAAGTGAAAACTTGAGACTGAGCAGTTAAAGTCAAGGTCCAAAGCAAAAAAAGAGTGTGCTTAAGAACCCTGGACACCTCTAATTGGGGACTTTGGCAAAGCTGAGTCACAATCTGAAAAGGTTCACCCAATTATGTGTCTGTGGCATTTATGTATCCGGTGGTAATACTGGAAAACAAAGTGCTTAGGGCCACGGCCAAGACTCATAAAGAAGCTGTGTTCAAGAATCATCATACTGAACTAGGAGAATTAGTAACACTATCTGAACTCTGAGTTCCTATAGATGCCAATCATTCTGAACCTCAATGGATAAAGTGAGATGCCAAAACTATTCAAGAGGCAAAAAGCTATAAGTCTCGCTCATATGAT
This sequence comes from Arachis hypogaea, assembly GCF_003086295.3. NCBI lineage: Eukaryota > Viridiplantae > Streptophyta > Magnoliopsida > Fabales > Fabaceae > Arachis > Arachis hypogaea. The sequence goes on from NC_092053.1 coordinate 46,413,426, forward strand.
TGCACCTATGTTTCATTGATAGTTTGGAATTTATAGTATATTCTCTTCTTTTTATCCTATTTGATTTTCAGTTGCTTGGGGACAAGCAACAATTTAAGTTTGGTGTTGTGATGAGCGGATAATTTATACGCTTTTTGGCATTGTTTTTAGTATGTTTTTAGTAGGATGCAGCTACTTTTAGGGATGTTTTCATTAGTTTTTATGTTAAATTCACATTTCTGGACTTTACTATGAATTTGTATGTTTTTCTATGATTTCAGGTATTTTCTGGCTGAAATTGAGGGATTTGAGCAAAAATCAGATTCAGAGGTTGAAGAAGGACTGCTGATGCTGTTGGATTCTGACCTCCCTGCACTCAAAATGGATTTTCTGGAGCTACAGAACTCAAAAAGGCGGGCTTCCAATTGCGTTGGAAATTAGACATCCAGGGCTTTCCAGCAATATATAATAGTCCATACTTTGGCCAAGAATAGATGACATAAACTGGCATTCAACGCCAGCTTTCTGCCCAAATCTGGCATCCAGCGCCAGAAAAGGAGCCAAAATCAGAGTTGAACGCCCAAACTGGCACAAATACTGGCGTTCAACTCCAAGAAGGACCTCTAAACGTGCAACACTCAAGCTCAGCCCAAGCACACACCAAGTGGGCCCCGGAAGTGGATTTATGCATCAATTACTTACTTTTGTAAACCCTAGTAGCTAGTTTATTATAAATAGGACCTTTTACTATTGTATTAGGAATCTTTGGTCTCAGTTTTAATCCATTGTTCATCTTAGGAGACTATTGATCACGTTTTAGGGGGCTGGCCATCTCGGGCATGCCTGGACCTTCACTTATGTATTTTCATACGGTAGAGTTTCTACACTCCATAGATTAAGGTGTGGAGCTCTGCTGTTCCTCAAAGATTAATGCAAAGTACTACTGTTTTCTATTCAATTCATCTTATTTCGCTTCTAAGATATTCATTCGCACTTCAACCTGAATGTGATGAACGTGACAATCATCATCATTCCCTATGAACGCGTGCCTGACAACCACTTCCGTTCTACCTTCGACTGAATGAGTATCTCTTAGATCTCCTAACCACAATCTTCGTGGCGTAAGCTAGAATGATGGGTTATTCAAGAGAATCCGGAAAGTCTAAACCTTGTCTGTGGTATTCCGAGTAGGATTCAATGATTGGATGACTGTGACGAGCTTCAAACTCGCGAGTGCTGGGCGTTAGTGACAGACGCAAAAGGAGGGTGAATCCTATTCCAGCATGATCGAGAACCGACAGATGATTAGCCGTGCTGTGACAGAGCATGTGAGCATATTTTTCACTGAGAGGAGGGGATGTAGCCACTGACAACGGTGATGCCTTTGCATAAAGCCAGCCATGGAAAGGAGTAAGACTGATTGGATGAAGATAGCAGGAAAGCAGAGGTTCAGAGGAACGAAAAGCATCTCCATTCGCTTATCTGAAATTCCTACCAATGATTTACATAAGTACCTCTATCCCTATTTTATTATATTAAATTCGAAAACACCATTATCAATTTATATATGCCTAACTGAGATTTGCAAGGTGACCATAGCTTGCTTCATGCCAACAATCTCCATGGGATTCGACCCTTACTCACGTAAGGTATTACTTGGACGACCTAGTGCACTTGCTGGTTAGTTGTATCGAAGTTGTGAACCATGGTATTGGCACCATGTTCTTGGCGCCATTGCTAGGGAAAGAAAGAGCTATGAATTTTACATAATCAAAGTGTAATCATGATTGCGCGTACCAAGTTGCTCACGTTGCCAGGGATTGTTTGAACCTGGACATCACAATTTCGTGCACCAAAGCCTCACCAAAGCTCCTCAAGCAATACCAATCTTCCAAATGTGCACCAACATCACCAAATACACTAACATAACCAATATCACATACATACATCAACCTAGGGCTCATAAAAATGACAAATCACAAGGGTTTGAGCACATCTTACCTCAGCCCATATGAAGTAGGGATAGAACCCACTTAGAATTCATGTTGGAGTATCCCTAAACACCTAAAATCACAAGATTTCAACACTAACTACCAAAAAATGTGTAACAGTGGGGAATTTCGAAAACTGGGCAGAGATGAATGGAATACTCACCACCAAACTTAGATAGAATTGTAGAGGATGAGAAGAGCAACGCGTGGCCGCAAATGGCTCGTCAATCGGAGCTCCGTAGCTCAAGTTATGGTGGTTTGAAGATCAAAGAGAGTTAGGTTTTCTCTCTTCTCTTCTCTCTTCTCGAATCAGTGCCCCAACCCTTCTTTTTAGGGTAAAATGAGCGGAAATGCTCACAACTAATGTTTATATATGTTGGGTCTTGGGCCCACTTAGGCCCGGTTCACTTATTTTTGCCCATTTGCCCGATTTTGGGCCAAAACCTTTAAGATTAGCGCTCTAAATCGCACTTTAAATATTTCTACCTTCCCTAATTATAATTCCTCATTTCTTAATCTTATTTACCCATAATCAATTTCCTCAGCTGTAGTACCAGACAGATCTCAGCTGGTACTGCCGGTCAAAATTCCACTGCACGCTTTTACGCAGAAAACTATATTTTCTGACTCGGAAAAATTCACTGAATCCAAATATCATATTTAAATTATCAAATTCCAATTGCCAAATCTTCCAACCATATTCGCTCCTATTTAACTTATTATTTAATTAATTTCGGTTAGACCGGGTATTACATGTTGAGAAGCTAATTTATTTACTACCTCGATTAAGGCAGTTGCGAGTTCCAGTACATCCCTTTGCATCTTCGCTTGCCCTTGAAGAAGACCACGAAGGATGTCATCCATTGGAGATTGGGGTGGATATGAGGGTTTATTATTTTGGAGAAAGGGTTCATAATAGGAAGGTGGTTCTTCTTTATAAGGATATGGAGATGGTGAATATTGAGGTGGTGGTTCTGGGTGTAGTTCATATGGTGGTTGGTGTGGTGGATATAGGTTAGGGTCATATGGTGGTGTTTGGTGGTAAGGGACTTGTGAGTATGGCGGTCCAGAGTTGTGTTGAGGAGATGGTTCATAAGCCTATGGCGGGACTTGTTGGTAACTATATGGGGGTCCACCATAGTCATCATTTTGGTATGCATCACAGAATGGTTGTTGGTTATAGTGCATTGGAGGGGGTTGTTGCCAAGAGGGTTGATCAAATCCTTGTGGCTCCTCCCATCTTTGATTCTTCTAACCTTGATGCTATTTTCATTATAGTTTCCATTCCTTACAACAACATTGGAACCAAACTTAAAGCGATGGGGGTGAGAACTCATAATAGCAAATAAAAATTAAAAACGAAAATAAAACAAATTTAAATTAAAAGGTTATTGAAATTTAAATTTGAATTTTGAATTTTTAAATTTTGAAATTTGAAATTTGAAATTTAAATATTGAAATTTGAAATTTGATTTTGAAATAAGATAAGGTTTTGAAAAAGATATGATTTTTGAAAAAGATTTGAATTTTAAAATTTAAAACCAAGATAAGATAAGATAAAAATTTTAAAATAGAAATCTGAATTTTTTTTCGCAAATTTCAAAAATTCAATTAAAATAAAGAGAAAAGATATTTTTGAATTAAATGAGGAAAGAAAAAAACAATAAAATGACACCAAACTTAAAATTTTTTAGATCAAAACAAAGAGAACAACTAAGAACAACTTGAAGGTCAAGATGAACACAAAGAACAAATTTTTGAAAAATTTTTAATAACTAAATAAAAACCAATAACCTCTTAATTTATGAAAAAGCAAAAATAAAAACAAAAATAAAAACAAATAAACAAGCAAAAAGCAAATATTTACAATAACCAATAATAAGGCACATGTTTGCAATTCCCCGGCAACGGCGCCATTTTGAAGAACGAAACTCTCGCGCGATCTAGAATTTTCTAAAAATAAATTCCCGTTGTAAGTATAGCTTCTAGTCCGACAAGAATTCCTTCCTTACAAAAGTTTTGTTTGTCACTTAAGCAAACCCAATAAAATTAATAACCGAGTATTTAAACCTCGGGTCATCTTCTCAAGGAATTGCAGGGAGGCATGATTTATTATTGGTTATGAAAAAAGATATATTTTTGGGTTTTTAATGTATAAGATAAAAAGCAAGAATAGTAAATGGCAAGAAAGTAAATTGTAAGGAATTAATTTAAATAAATAATAAAACTCTTGGCAAGGTATAAAAACTGGAAGTCCTATCCTAGTTATCCTTATCAATTGTGATGAGAATTGAATTTTTCTCCCACTTTGTTAACCTCTAACTATGAAGGTAAGTTAAGTGGATGAATTAATTTGAATCCTCAAGTCCTAGTCTTTCCTTGGGAAAGGCTAGAGTTATTGGAACTCGAATTAATTCTTGAAGAATTCCAATTTTCAGTCAACACCTCGAGTTTGATAACTCAAGCGTCACCAATTATTTAACCTAAGTCAAAAGGAAAAATTCTAAATTAAATTGAAGACATCATAAATAGAATAAAGCAATCATAAATCTGAAACACATCAAATTACGTTTAAACATAAATTCAAATCTAACATGGAAAAGTTCATAAAGTAAATTGGGAAAATAAATAAAAGGAACATTGAACTTGGAACTCAGAAGAAATTGTAAGTTGAAATAATAAGAAGTCCTAATTCCTTTAAGAGGAATCCTAATCCTAAATCCTAAGAGAGAGGAGAGAGCCTCTCTCTCTCTAAAACTACATCTAAATTATGAAAAGTGAAATATCTGTCATCTCCCTTCATTTCTCCACTTTGAAGCCTTTAATCTATGTTTTCTGGACTTGAAACTGAGCCAGAAATAGCCCAAAAATTGCTGGGACCGAATTCAAACACGTGCAGGTCGCTGGAATTTCTGCAGAACGATGCGCCCGCGTGATTTACGCGTGCGCATCATTTTAGTGTATGGCCAATATAGCTAATTATATATCAAATTGAAGCCCCGGATGTTAGCTTTCTAACGCAATTAGAACCACATCATTTAGACCTCTGTAGCTCAAGTTATGACTGTTTGAGTGCGAAGAGGTCAGGCTGGACAGCTTAGCAACTTCTTCAACTTCTTGTATTCCTTCCACTTTGTATGCTTCCTTTCCATCCTCTAAGCCATTCCTACCCTGTAATCCCTGAAATCACTTAACACACATATCACGACATCTAATGGTAATAAGAGAGGATTAATATTAGAAAATATAAGGCCAAAGAAGCATGTTTTCAATCATAGCACAAATTCTGGGAAGGAATTGTAAAACCATGCAAAATAGTATGAATAAGTGGGTAAAGAGTTGATAAAAATCACTCAATTAAGCACAAGATAAACCATAAAATCGTGGTTTATCACTCATCCTTAGCCTTGATTTTGTATCTACTCTTCCTTTAACTCACTTTCTCTGCCTCTTAAGTTCGTTATTATGTCGCTCAGTCTCACTCTAAAATATTATATTATGTTATTATGTTTGTAACACCCTAACTAACAAAGCTCACGCTTCCGGCTGCGCGACTCTGATAGCTCGGACATTACGACGACACTTATACTATTTAGTACTAAAATATGAGTCTGTTTAAAACTTTAAACCACAAAACCACTCCCAAAAATAATTTTGCTATACAACGTACATCCATACATACCATACAACTTACAAAAAACTCATAAAGAGCACGTCCATATATATATATATATATATATTACAAGCATTATCCAATACAATCCATATCCCTCTTACAGAACATCTCAAGATAAAGGTGAGGGTACAATAAATAATAATTAAAACAATACGAAGCATCTCAACAACAACTAATTAAACTCTTCGTAACTTCTGCGCCCATATCCTGAAAGGGGAAAAATGTAAGGGGTGAGAACATCATCCTCGAAAGGGTTCTCAGTAGAGGGTTTTTGGGAATTACTGTAATAGGATACATGAAGATAACTGCACCAGTGATTAATAACCGTCTCATGCCTCTTTTCAAAAACAACGGTTTACAATGAAAGTAAAGTCGGAAATCTTTTCTAAAAGAGGAACCATTCAATTGTCAAAGACTCAAAAGCCTTTCAAAAAGGTTTAACCATGCTGAACCAAATTAGCATTTCATACTTTTCCAAACCAAAAACACAAAACCGAAACCAATCATTGGTCCATCTCATTTCAACCATGGCCCTAGGCCCAAACAATCCAACCATCAACCAATCACCACAAACCAACAGAGTCCCAGTTGCAAACACAGATAGGAAGTTCAAGCACAAACAAACAATTACAGCAAGTAGAACAATTAGCAGTTAATCACATAGGCAAACCAAGTACAATATGCACACCCAAACAATGTCACATAGATGCATATGATGTATGCCTGTCCCTAGTGGATGATGATATCATCTGTCGGTTATATAGCCAACCCGACACGTCCTGGTAGCTAACCATGGACAGAAACACCCATCGCGGAGCAAGTAGGTTTGAGCTACAACCCCATTGCTACTACCCGCTCAACCCAGAGCCAATGGAATAACCATTACTGCGGCTACTACCCAGGCAAGTGTTTAAAAGCTCAACCTGGAGCGAGTAGAATCACCACTACTACCGCTACTACCCAGGCGTCACAGTCTCTGACTTGGAGCAAGTGGGACAAACCATAACCCTTGCTACTACGCAGGTATCTCAAGCATATATTCATTTAGTCCCAGCCATGGATCAACAACCATCTCAGCCATCCGGCTTAAATTCATAATTCATAGTCAGCCATACGGCCCATAACTCATTCGACAATCAGCCATAAATCAATATCATACACAGCCATTCTGGCTCACGGTTCAATCCAGAACCAGCCAATATTCATAATCATACACAACAAAATACTAATGCGAGGCTCTTCGAAATATACTTACTTACCAAAATAACACAAAGGAACAGCTGCGATTCCGAACCGACCCGACAACATCCCCGTAGCAGCAAAAAGCTCCGGTGGCTCAACAACAACCTTAGTTTCGACGCACATTTATTGGAACTCAACCCTGTGTAACCAAGATCTCAGAATCTCTAACGAAGTATAACAGGGCACTAACTTTAAGGGGTTTCGAAAACCAAACGCTTACCAAGAAAAGACGGTTTCTAGCGGCCACAATACCGATCCCAGCAGCCAACGGCGTGGCGGCTATGACAACAACAGCAATGGAGTTTCAAAGGTGGCAGAAACCCCTCATTCCACGGCTCCCATGGTGGCTTCCGACAGAGACCGTAGCGGATTTGAATGGCGGCGGCAGCTAGCTTCCTTTAATGGCAACAAGAACAACGGCAGCGCCTAAGGATTCCGGCGGCGCCCAAGGATTCCGGCGGCGGCAGCGGCGGACCATTGATGTATTGCATGGTTTTACTTCTCCTTCCATATTATGTGATGTATGTGAGAAACATGTTTTCTATGCTTTAAAATTAATTATTTTAATTACCTTTATTTCCATTTGATACCGTGATTAGTGTGTTGAGTAGTTTCAGATCTTCTAAGGAAGGAATGACTCAAAGGATGGAAAGAAAACATACAAAAATGGAAGGAAAGCACAAAACGGAGTCCTTGAAGAAACTGGCATCCACGCGATCGCATGGACGACGCGATCGCATGCCAAGCGCGAAGAAGCAATGATGCGGCCGCATGACTGACGCGACCGTGTGACAAGAAAAGCTCCGAATAACGCAACCGCGTGACCCACACGGACGCGTGACAGAGGCCACGCACCAGAAATTGTAGAAAACGCTCATAGCGAATTCTGAAGCCCATTTTGGCCCAAATCCAAGTCCAGAAGGCATAGGCCAGAGGTTATGAAGTGAGGGAATACATCCATTCAAGGGGAGCTCTCGCCAATTTTTACTTCCCATGAATTAGAATTAGTTTTGAGGGAGGCTCTCTCCTTTCTCTTTAGGATTAAGATTTAGACTTAGGATTTTTATTCGCTTTCAGGATTATCTCTTTTGATCAGGTTCAATATTCCTTTTATTTACTTTTGCAAGTTATTTTATGAATCCTTTCATGTTACGTATTACTCTTTTATTAATGTTATTTGAGGTATTTCAGTTTAATATTGATTTCTTTTATTTATGCTATTGTTGTTTTTACTCTGAAGACATTTTTATTCCAGTAGATTTACTTCTCCTTTTGATTTTGGTTAAGAAATCAGTAACTCTGGAGTTATCAAACTCAAACAAGATTGATAATTGTTATCTTTGTTAATTGAATTGAACTTCAATAATCCCAATCTTTTCTTAGGAAACAAATAGGATCCGAAGATCAACCCAATTAATCTCTTGACCTTCCTTTATATTAGTAAAGGCTAACAAAGTGGAATTAAGATTCAATTATTATCATCATTGATAAGGATAGCCAGGATAGGACTTCTAATTTCTCATACCTTGCCAAAAGTTTATTTTACAGTTATTTATTTATTTTTAATTGCCATTTAAATTATTTGTCATATTCATTCCTCATTCTTGAAACCCCAAATCTACAATCTCCATAACCAATAATAAGAACATACTTCCCTGCAGTTCCTTGAGAAGACGACCCGAGGTTTGAATACTTTGGTTATCAATTTATTTAGGGGTTTGTTACTTGTGACAACCAAAACGTTTGTATGAAAGGACTTTTGAAGGTTTAGAAACTATACTTGCAACGAGGATTTATCCGCAAATTTCTAGACCACGCAAAAGTTTCTCTCATCAAAATGGCGCCGTTGCCGGGGAACTGCTAACGTGTGCCTTATTATTGGTTATTGTAAATATTTTTCTTTTACTTGTTTATTTATTTCTGTTTTTCCTTTTTAATTTTATTTGCTACTATGAACTCTCACCCCTCTCGCTTTGTGTTTGGTTCTAACTTTGTTGAAGGAAATAGAAGTTATAGGAGGAATATGCATCAAGGTCAGACCAATCAAGGATGGATGGAGCCAAGAGGATCTAATCAACCCTTTAGGCAACAACACCCTCCAAGATATCACGGACAACGACCATTCTACAATGCATACCCAGCTGAAAGATATGATGGACAACCTTGTGACTACCAACAAGCCCCACCCCGTGCCTATAGACCAACCTCTCAACATAACCATGAACCACCACACTCACAAGCTTCTCTTCACCATTTGCCACCGTATGATCCTTTCCTACCCCAGTTCCAATCCAATCACCCCCAAGCACCACCACTTCCCTATGTTTCATGTCCAAATCCATCACCCCGAGAATCAGAGGTTCACCTCAAGGCAACAGTAAATAAACTTCAAACAACCATTCGACAACTGGAGCAAGCAGTAATTCAATTAGCTTCTAGACGCGCGAACATTCAAGGACCAACCACAGCCCCATGTGGACAATCTAATGAAGAGCGTAGCATGAAGAAGACACTAGAAACTCCAGTGGACAAGACAGAGTATGAATTCGTACTAGAACAAGTAGAAGAAGCTGTCATTGTACAAGAAGAAGAGTTGGTTGAAGATCTAGGAGATGCCGAACCTCCATGGGAATCCAGAGTTGAGGAGAACTCCGTCAAGGACGTTACAGTTGATGCTAAGGATGATATTGCACAACCCCCAAGGCAAGTCATTTATGAAGAACTAGACGGAATAACCCAGGACACAAATTCCCTTGATGATGATAGTCACAAGTCTAGCTCTCTTAGTAATGAACTTGCATCCGCAAGTGAATTCTCTGAGATCGAAGAATCTTCCTCAAGTGAATACGAAGATGACGCGGAGGTAGATTTCTCTCAACCTCCAATCTATGACTCAAGTGATGAGGAAGACATAGAAGACTTTGACCAGGACTCAGATGCATTTGAAGAACCTTACAAGGAAGTGGAGAAATTTACAGAAGAGCACAAGGGAGAAAAACTTGCAGAACCACCAGAAACACCTACCACAAGCTTCAAGTGGGTACAATCCTTAACCTTTAACTTTACTTATTCACTTGAATATGGTTTACTTGAAATAGATGGCCAGCTTAGAGCTCTCTGCGGCTTTAAGAGTAAGAGGGAAATGGCTCGCACTCAGAGCTGGTGCACAAGGTTCAATAATGCTCCACGCTTCAACTCGAAGTGCACGGATTGGTATCATGCTCAATTGAATGGATCTCGGAAAATGTTTGGTCACTATGGTGAGAATCTACTTTCTAAACCGCCCGGATGAAAAAATATAGATCAAGACAGAGGCAGATTTAAACACAAGGCTTGGGATCATGGATTCTATTCTGACATTCGTCACCCCGGGAGCTTGACAATCTGTTTGAAGCTGCTCAGAAGCTTTACATGCCTAGTTTGGAACCCCGGAGGCTATTGGCATTCCAAGCATTGGTGGAGATTTTTGGATGAATTTAAGCATAAGCCACCATAACAGGAAGCTCCTCCAATGTCCAACTTAAGGACTTTAACTAAAAGTGCTAGGTGGGAGTCAACCCACCATGGTATGATCGTTTCTTTTTAATTTTTATTTAGTTTTATTTGTTTTCAAGTTTTATTTTATTTTATTATATTGAACCTGGAATTTTGCATCTCACTCATATTAATCATTGCATTCTGCACTTTTCATGCATATGTATAAAAAAAAATGGGTGCGCGACGCGACCGCATCACTCATGCGATCGCGTCATATTGCGAAAAACACTACCCACGCGATCGCGTCAGCCACGCGGCCGCGTGATATGGAAATCGGCGTAAGGATCCAACGTCCAGAAAGTTGGGCTGGAATCGTGCGGCCATTGTGCCTCTAGCACAAAATGGCCCACGCGATCGCATGCCCCATGCGATCGCGTCACATGCCCCATGCGATCGCGTCACATGCACACAACCAATCACACGCGACCGCGTGAGCGACGCGATCGCGTCGCATGGATTGCACAAATCCCAAAAGGAGATAGAGAGTTACGCTGAAACGACGCTGGAATCATGCGTTTAGCACAATTTCCAACGACGCGTTCGCATGCCCCATGCGATCGCGTCATCCCCTCTCTAACCCCTCCATGCGATCGCGCGACGCACGCGATCGCGTCAACCCCATTTTCACCACAACCACGCGATCGCGTGCCCCATGCGATCGCGTGGATTCAAAATTATAACCCCCCCATTCACGCGATCCCTACCAGTCGCGCAGCCCTCCCCCCCCCCCCAAACCCTCTCCTCCCTCTCTTCCTCTCCCACCACCAACCACCGCCAGCCACCGTCCGACCGCCGACCACCCAAACCCCCCCTCTTTTTCCCTCCTCTTCCTTCTTCCTCCACCCACAATTAAGCAACTTCATTATGCCGAGTATTCACGAGACTGAGATACCAGCCGCTATGATCACCCTCCTATGGTGTGTGATGGAGGGTAAGGACCTGTACTTGCCACGCTTTATCCGGCACTATATGGCTAGGGTCCACGTCCGAGGCACTCTCCCCTTTCCCTATTTGGTTACCCAGCTGAGCCGTCAAGCTGACGTGCCTCGGGAGGATGCTGATGAGAGGCCACCTGCTGCAGAATGTAAGAAGATTATCCCGCACAGCAGGAACTTTCTGGCCTTGGGTTACAGACCTCCAGCCCTCCCTGGTGACACTGCCACACCATCTGCCGGCCCCTCTTCCTCTACAGCTACACCTTCCACCACCACTGCACCTCCACCTGCCCCAGAGCCCATCTATCATCTAGTGCACCGCCTGTTTCGACGGCTTGACCAGATGGAGCGTCGCAACAAGTGACGCTATGAGCACCTGAAACTGATGATACACTCTGGCGACATCCCCTCCGAGCCTGACACACCATCCGAGGCATCTGAGGAGGAGGCGGATGATCTCGAGGCTGATACCCATCCCCAGGGAGAGACAGAGCAGGCATGCACAGAGCAGGCTGCACCACAGCCAGAGGTTCCACCTCAGATTCAGGCTGCAGATCCTGAGATTCCTATCCAGACAGCACCTCCTCTACAGCAGCCAGAGCCTCAGCCCACCACCACAGAGACTTCAGCTATCATTCCTTCCAGTGATGACACCCCTTCACACCCTGCTTGATTGAGCATCAGGGACGATACTTCATTTTAAGTGTGGGGAGGTCGCCATCTCTGGCGTATTATCTTGGTGAACCACTACAGACTCTTTTTCTTTTATTTTGGATATTTTTCTGTATTTTTCTCTCTATTTTTATTTTTATTTTCTGAGTATTTAAACATTGCTACTTTTATGTATTTTTACTCTATTCCTGCATTTTGCATTTTTAGTTCATATTTTAGTTATTTTGTTTAGTTTGCAATTCTAACTTATTAGTGGATTAATTAGTATAGTTTACCCTTTTTAGCATAAGATAGGTTAGTTTAAATTGGAAAATATAAAAAGGAAGTAAGCTAGGAACTTGAACATAACAGAATCAAATCCATAAACCTTGTATATGTAGCATTACATCATGTAGTTAAACTAACAACATTTCATCAAGGAGAAACATTAAAACCTTAAAGGCCACCCTAAATAATTTTTTTATGAGAATAATGGGAATTTTTAACTAAACCTGCATAACATATATGAATGATATATAATGTTTGAGTTAGAGAACACACAGCCTGTGAGTCTTGAGCTTAATTGTATGGTTGCATTCAAACCATAATTTCATCCTTGTGTGTTTTGCTTCTTTTTATTCTGATGTTCTTTACTTTGTTTAATCTATATGTCCAGTTGTAGAATATAGATACATACCAAGAAAGTGATTGAGGCCATTATTTGATTTTAATCCACTTGTCCCAAAAATAGCCTACCTTTTACATCACCTTTGTTAGCCCCCTTGAGCCTTTAAATCCCCCTTTTTTTTAATAACCACATTACTAGCCTTAAGCAGAAAAACAAAATAAAAATTTCAAGTTGAATCCTTGGTTAGTTTAAGATAGAAATTGTTTATTGTTTAAGTGTGGGAAAACCTATTAGAAACATAGAAAGAAAGGGCAGGAAGTTGAATGAAATAAAATTAATCAAAATAAATTTTTTTGGAAACATGCTCATGTGAGATTAAAATAATTAATTTACCATGTGCATTAAAATAATAATAATAATAATAATAATAAAATAATTTATTATAATATTTTAATTTTCAGCATTTGAATAAAGGGGATACAAAAGAATTCCCCAAAATGCAAAATAAAAACAATGCACATGGGATAAAAATAAAGATCAAGACATGAGCATGTAACATCAAAAGTGAAAAAAAATGGGAAAAGAGGTGAAGAAGCTCTAATTTAGAAAGTATGTATCTTAGGTGAAATCTTAGACTAATCAAGGATTCACTTAATTAGCTCACTTAGCCTTATACATATACCCTTACCTTTACCTTGGCCCCATTATAACCTTACTTAAGACCTCATGATTTTTGGTATGACTATATTCTATAATTGTTGATTGGTTAGATGAAGAACAAAGTTATAGAAAGTAGGAATAAAAAGAAGAATAGAGTGATTAACCCAATAAACACTGAGTGACTAGAGAGTAAACACAAAATCCAGTGAGGGTTCAATAACTCATCAACATATATCTATGCTTAATTTACTAATTGTTTTGCAAGTTTGTAAAATATTTTTCTTTCCCATCTCATTTGCAAAGGTGCTATATTATTTAAGGGTTGGCTATGTATATATATGATTCCTTGAGAATGTGAATTAATTTAACTACATGTAAGCTTTATATATGAGTGAATAAATTAGAGTTGCATGACTCATTTAGGTCGTTGCATTTAGAATAGGTTGCATTGCATAACATTCCACCACTTTAATCTTACCACTCTTTACCTTGGAATTAGCATGAGGACATGCTATTGTTTAAGTGTGGGGAGGTTGATAAACCCATATTTTATGATATATTTTGTGCTTAATTTGACTGATTTATTCAATCCTTCACCCACTTATTCATATTAATTGCATGGTTTTACTTCTCCTTCCTTATTATGTGATGTATGTGAAAAACATGTTTCCTATGCTTTAAAATTAATTATTTTAATTACCTTTATTTCCATTCGATGCCGTGATTAGTGTGTTGAGTAGTTTCAGATCTTCTAAGGAAGGAATGACTCAAAGGATGGAAAGGAAACATACAAAAAAGGAAGGAAAGCACAAAACGGAGTCCTTGAAGAAACTGGCATCCACGCGATCGCATGGATGACGCGATCGCATGCCAAGCGCGAAGAAGCGGCGACGCGGCCGCATGACTGACGCGACCGTGCACCTTAAGCATAACACATATGACGCGGCCACATGACTGACGCGACCACGTGACAAGAAAAGCTCCGAATGACGTGACCGCGTGACCCACGCGGACGCGTGACAGAGGCTACGCACCAAAAATTGCAGAAAACGCTCATAGCGAATTCTGAAGCCCTTTTTGGCCCAAATCCAAGTCCAGAAGGCATAGGCCAGAGGTTACGAAGTGAGGGAATGCATCCATTCAAGGGGAGCTCTCGCCAATTTTTACTTCCCATGAATTAGAATTAGTTTTGAGGGAGGCTCTCTCCTTTCTCTTTAGGATTAGGATTTAGACTTAGGATTTTTATTCGCTTTCAGGATTATCTCTTTTGATAAGGTTCAATATTCCTTTTATTTACTTTTTCAAGGTACTTTATGAATCCTTTCATGTTACGGATTACTCTTTTATTAATGTTATTTGAGGTATTTCAGTTTAATATTGATTTCTTTTATTTATGCTATTATTGTTTTTACTCTGAAGACATTTTTATTCCAGTAGATTTACTTCTCCTTTTGATTTTGGTTAAGAAATCAGTAACTCTGGAGTTATCAAACTCAAACATGATTGATACTTGTTATCTTTGTTAATTGAATTGAACTTCAATAATCCCAATCTTTTATTAGGAAACAAATAGGATCCGAAGATCAACCCAATTAATCTCTTGATCTTCCTTTATATTAGTAAAGGCTAACGAAGTGGAATTAAGATTCAATTATTATCATCATTGATAAGGATAGCCAGGATAGGACCTCTAATTTCTCATACCTTGCCAAAAGTTTATTTTACAGTTATTTATTTATTTTTAATTGCCATTTAAATTATTTGTCATATTCATTCCTCATTATTGAAACCCCAAATCTACAATCTTCATAACCAATAATAAGAACATACTTCCCTGCAGTTCCTTGAGAAGACGACCCGAGGTTTGAATACTTCGGTTATCAATTTATTTAGGGGTTTGTTACTTGTGACAACCAAAACGTTTGTATGAAAGGACTTTTGAAGGTTTAGAAACTATACTTGCAACGAGAATTTATCCACAAATTTCTAGACCACGCAAAAGTTTCTCTCATCACAGACCTCTCAAGTTACCTATCCTTCTTCATCTGCCAATGATGACTTACTACAATCTATTGGTCGGAGACAGCAGACCATGGAAAACAGCATTAATGCCACTCTGAATGGTCTGAACGCTACTTTGCAAGCTCTTGTCTCACAGATTGGTTCAATGAATAACTCCAATAATCAACCTTTGAGCTCTAATGGGATTCCCTCTCAATCATTACCCAATCCCAAGAGTGGTATTAATGCCATCACCCTGAGGTCCGGAACCACACTGTAGGAGAGGAACCAGAAGGAGCCAAACCCACCAGAACACGCCTCAGCTGAAGAGGTAGTGGAAATAGAAGATGTTGAAGAAGAAGAGGACATACAGGACATGGCTGAAGAAGAAGAAGTTCAACCACAGGAGGAAGCACTAAAAGGCGCAGACACTGCAAAAGACACCACTCCTATTCCATTTCCACAACTTGCAAGGAAGCCCAGGAAGCAGCTGGAACCTGATCCAAAAATGGTAGAGATATTTCAAAAGGTTGAGGTAACTGTTCCTCTATTTGATGTTATTCAACAGGTACCTAAATATGCAAAGTTTCTAAAAGATTTATGTATACATAAAGACAAAATTAATGAATTAGAAACTATTCCTTTAGGAAGTTCCATATCTGCTTTAATGGGAGGTTTACTTGAAAAGTGTAGTGACCCAGGTCCTTGTATAGTTAATTGTACTATTGGTGATGTGATAATTTTTGACTGCATATGTGATTTAGGAGCATGTATAAGTATAATGCCTTTTTCTATATATGATATTTTGAGGCTCCCTCCCTTAAAAAGGTCGGTAGCTCGTTTTGTGTTAGCAGATAAAAGCATTATTACAGTGGTTGGAGTTGCTGAAGATGTCTTAGTGGGCATTAAGGGACTCACGTTTGGTGCACGAATTATGAATCACACTTTTCACAACTCGTACCACTGACCAGCAAGTGACTGGGTCGTCCAAGTAATACCTCACGTGAGTAAGGGTCGAATCCCACGGAGATTGTTGGTTTGAAGCAATCTATGGTTATCTTGTAAATCTTAGTCAGGAAGTCAATTATGTTTATCAGTTGAATTGCAAATAAACAATAGAGCATGGATTAAAGGTTACTTGTTATGCAGTAATGGAGAATATGTTGGAGTTTTGGAGATGCTTTGTCTTCTGAATCTCTGCTTTCCTCTGTCTTCTTGTTCATGCACGCACGTCCTCCTATGGCAAGCTGTGTGTTGGTGGATCACCGTTGTCAATGGCTACCTTCCATCCTTCCAGTGAAAACTACGCTCACGCGCTCTGTCACAGCACGGCTAATCACCGGTTGGTTCTCGATCCGGTTGGAATAGGATTTACTATCCTTTTGCGTCTGTCACTAACGCCCAGCCTTCAGGAGTTTGAAGCCCGTCACAGTCATTCAATCCTTGAATCCTACTCGGAATACCACAGACAAGGTTTAGACTTTCCGGATTCTTATGAATGCTGCCATCATTTCTAGCTTATACCACGGAGATTCTGATTAAGAAATCTAAGAGATACTCATTCAATCGTATATAGAACGGAGGTGGTTGTCAGGCACACATTCATGATTTGAGGAAGGTGATGAGTGTCACAGATCATCACCTCCATCACAGTTAAGCGCGAATGAACATCTTAGATAGGAACAAGCGTGTTTGAATGGAAAACAGAAATACTTGCATTAATTCATCGAGACACAGCAGAGCTCCTTACCCCCAACAATGGGGTTTAGAGACTCATGCCGTCAGAGAATACAAGGTTTTGATCTAAATTTTCATGAGATACAAAATAAGTCTCTAAAAGTTGTTTTTATACTAAACTAGTAGCCTAGGTTTACAAAATATGAGTAAACTATGATGGATGATGCAGAGATCCACTTCTGGGGCCCACTTGGTGTGTGATGGGGCTGAGATTTAAGCAATCCACGTGCAGAGGCCATTTGTGGAGTTGAACGCCAGTTTTTGTGCCAGTTTGGGCGTTCAACTCCAGCTTTTGATCCTTTTCTGGTGCTGGACGCCAGAATTGGGCAGAGGACTGGCGTTGAACGCCAGTTTACGTCATCTATCCTTGTGTAAAATATGTACTATTACATATTTATGGAAAGCCCTGGATGTCTACTTTCCAACGCAATTGGAAGCATGCCATTTCGAGTTCTGTAGCTCCAGAAAATCCACTTTGAGTGCAGGGAGGTCAGAATCCAACAGCATCAGCAGTCCTTTTTCAGCCTGAATCAGATTTTTGCTCAGCTCCCTCAATTTCAGCCAGAAAAATACCTGAAATTACAGAAAAATACACAACTCATAGTAAAGTCTAGAAATATGAATTTTTCCTAAAAACTAATGAAAATAGACTAAAAACTAACTAAAACATACTCAAAACTATATGAAATTAACCCCAAAAAGCGTATAAAATATCCGCTCATCACAACACCAAACTTAAACTGTTGCTTGTCCTCAAGCAACTAGACAAATAAAATAGAAGACTAATAGGTTGAGAAGCAATAATATCTCAGAGTTTTTGATTGAAGCTCAGATTCTAATTAGATGAGCGGGACTAGTAGCTTTTTGCTTCTGAACAGTTTTGGCATCTCACTTTATCCATTGAAACTCAGAGTGATTGACATCTATAGGAACTTAGAATTTAGATAGTGTTATTGATTCTCTTAGTTCAGTGTGATGATTCTTGAACACATCTTCTTTATGAGTCTTGGCCGTGGCCCTAAGCACTTTGTTTTCCAGTATTACCACCGGATACATAAATGCCACAGACACATAATTGGATGAACCTTTTCAGATTGTGACTCAGCTTTGCTAAAGTCCCCAATTAGAAGTGTCCAGAGTTCTTAAGCACACTCTTCTTTTAGCTTTGGACCTTGACTTTAACCGCTCAGTCTCAAGTTTTCACTTGACACCTTCACGCCACAAGCACATGGTTAGAGACAGCTTGGTTTAGCCGCTTAGACCAGGATTTTAGTCCTTTAGGCCCTCCTATCCACTAATGCTCAAAGCTTTGGGATCCTTTTTGCCCTTGCCTTTTGGTTTTAAGAGCTTTTGGCTTTTTCTGCTTGCTTTTTTTTTTTTCTGCAAGCTTTGTTCTTCGCTGCTTTTTCTTGCTTCAACAATCATTTTTATGATTTTTCAGATTATCAAGAACATGTCTCATGTTCATCATTCTTTCAAGAGCCAACATATTTAACAGTCTTAAACAACAAATTCAAAAGACATATGCACTGTTCAAGCATTCATTCAGAAGACAGAAAGCATTGCCACCACATTTAACTAATTAGAATTTCTCTTATTAAAACTTGAGATTTTATTGCCTCTTATTCAAAAGATCTACTACTTTATTCATGTTTGCTGATGATGAGAAAAATAAACTATAGCTTAATTGGAGATAAAATCAAAATAGATACTAATTACTATTATATGACTCCTAAGGTAAACTTCTATAAGGACACTGTCATAGAGTTAAGGAAGAAATTGGAAATTAACAACCTTTATTCTGGGGGAACGGGGGTTCCTCTGATCCTTGGGGTGCTTGATCCTGCAAGAGAAGACTTTTGGCGCTTCAATTCCCTTAAGTCACGCCCTTGCTCCTCTTGTTCTTTAAACATATAGGTCAGCATTTGACTGTGTTCCTTTTGTTCTTTTATTATTTGCTCCATAGCTTCCCGTATCTTGGTAACAGACGTCTCAAGATACTCCTAGTATTCAGATTGAAGGATCTCTGGGAGGAATTCCTGTGCTCTCTTCTTGATGGGATCATCCTGTGCTTGTTGTTTTTCCATTGATGCTTTGGTGATTGGCTTCTCAATTGGGATATACTCAGTTATTCCCATCCTCACTCCAGCGTCCTTGCAGAGCAGAGAAATCACGCTTGGATAAGCCAACCTGGCCTCTTTGGAATTTTTGTTAGCAATTTTGTAGAGTTCAGCTGAAATCAGCTGATGAACCTCTACTTCCTTTCCCATCATGATGTAATGGATCATCACTGCTCTTTTAACTGTGACTTCAGAACGGTTGCTAGTGGGCAACAGAGAACGCCCAATGAAGTCTAGCCATCCTCTGGCGACTGGTTTGAGATCCTCCCTCTTGAGTTGATTTGGGACACCCTTTGTGTTGGTGGTCCACCTGGCTCCAGGGATACATATGTCCTCTAGAATCTTATCCAGGCCAATGTCTGCTCTCATCATCCTCCTGTTGAAGGAGTCTGGATCGTCCTTTAGCTGAGGTAGCTTTAAGATCTCCCTGATCTTGTCAGGGGTGGTATGAACAATCTTTCCTCTGACCATGGTCCGAAATTCATAGAAGGCAGTTCCAGATAGTTTTTGCTTGTCAGTTTGCCACATATTAGCATAGAACTCCTGGACCATTTCCTTCCCACTTTCGTTTCAGGATTAGCTAGGACTTCCCAGTTCCTGATTCGAATTTGCTCCTGGATCTCCGGATATTCATCTTCTTTCAGATCGAATCTAACTTCCGGGATCACTGATCTCAGACCCATTATTTTAAGATAATGGTCTGAATGTTCTTTAGATAAGAACTTCCCTTGATTCCAAAGTGGTTTTGGAACGCTCTCTTTCTTGCCTCTTGGAGTGGGTTGTTTTCCTTTAGGAGCCATGATCTTAGTGATCTCGGATAAACACACCAAACTTAGAGGTTTGCTTGTCCTCAAGCAAAAGAAAAGAAAGGAGAGGGATAGAAGGAGAGCTAGGTGCAATTGTTGATGGAGGAGGAGGGAGGCCGAACCCAAATTTAAAGGGATGGGGGGTGGGTTTTCGAAAAAAAATTGGAAAAGATAAGATAAAAAGATTGAGTTGAAAAAGATAAGATAGAAGATAGTTTAATTTTGAAGAGATATGATAGATTTTTGAAAAAGATAAATCTGAATTTTGAAAAAGATAATATGGAGATTTGAAAAAGATATGGATTAGTTGAAAAGATTTTAGAGTGAAAAAGATATATTTGTTTTCAGAAAAGATTTGAAAAGAGTTGGATTGAATTTGGAAAGAGGGATTTTTAGAAATTAAGGATTTTAGAAATCAGGGTTCTTGACATGTTTATGTAAAAATCATGCATTGAAGCATAAAATTTGAAATTAGAATGGAAATACGTGTGGAAAAATGAATTTGGCTCCTCCCTGCCTTCCTGGCGTTTGAACGCCCAAACACTGCCTGTTTTGGGCGTTCAGCGCCCAAATGCTGCTCTCCTGGGCGTTCAACGCCCAACTGCTGCCATTACTGGCGTTCAACGCCCAGTGGGTGCCCATTTCTGGTATTAAACGCCCAGCTTGCTACCATTACTGGCGTTCAGCGCCCAGTGGATGCCCATTTTGGGCGTTGAACGCCCAAAATGCACTTTTACTGGCGTTTTCTTGCCAGTGAGCTCTTTTTTTCTGTTTTGTGTGCCGAGGTGTAAATGATTCCTCACCTTAGTGTCAGTGAATTTTATATAAACAAATAAAAATAAAAATAAGAATAGGGCAAAATGCTTAGAGGATTGTTGCCCCAGGGCTGGGTTGCCTCCCAGCAAGCGCTTCTTTATTGTCTTTAGCTGGACCTTGCTGAGCTTTTAATCTAGCTTCAGCCTTGAGCATTCTTGCTCAATGTTGCCTTCAAGATAATGCTTGATTCTCTGTCCATTGACAATGAACTTCTTATCAGAATCAATATCTTGAAGCTCCACATAACCATATGGTGATACACTTGTAATCACGTATGGTCCCCTCCACCGGGATTTCAGTTTCCCGGGGAATAGCCTGAGTCTAGAGTTAAACAACAGGACCTTCTGTCCTGGTTCAAAGATTCTAGATGACAGCTTTCTATCGTGCCATTTTTTTATTTTTCTTTATAAAGCTTGGCATTTTCGAAAGCTGTGAATCTGAATTCCTCTAGCTCATTTAGCTGGAGCAATCGTTTTTCTCCTGCTAATTTGGCATCAAAGTTTAGGAATCTGGTTGCCCAGTAGGCCTTATGTTCCAGTTCCATGGGCAGGTGACATGCCTTACCATACACGAGTTGGTACGGAGATGTCCCTATGGGGGTCTTGAATGCTGTCCTTTAAGCCCACAGAGCATCATCCAAGCTCCGTGCCCAATCCTTTCTACGGGTATTTACTGTCCGTTCCAGGATTCTCTTTAATTCTCTGTTAGAGACTTCAGCTTGCCCATTGGTTCATGGATGATATGGAGTGGCCACCTTGTGGCGAATTCCATACCGAACCATGGCAGAGTAAAACTGTTTATTGCAGAAGTGAGTGCCCCCATCACTAATTAGTACTCTAGGGACACCAAACCTGCTAAAGATATGTTTCTAGAGGAACTTCAGCACTGTTTTAGTATCATTGGTGGGTGTGGCTATAGCCTCAACCCATTTTGATACATAGTCAACTGCCACCAGAATATAAGTGTTTGAGTATGATGGTGGGAAAGGTCCCATGAAGTCAATTCCCCATACGTCAAACAACTCAATTTCCAAGATTCCTTGTTGAGGCATGGCGTAACCATGAGGCAGATTACCAGCTCTTTGGCAACTGTCACAATTACGTACAAACTCTCGGGAATCTTTATAGAGTGTGGGCCAATAGAAGCCACATTGGAGGACCTTGGTGGCTGTTCGCTCACCTCCGAAATGGCCTCCATATTGAGATCCATGGCAATGCCACAGGATCCTCTGTGCTTCTTCTCTAGGCACACACCTACGGATAATTCCGTCTGCACATCTCTTAAAGAGATAAGGTTCATCCCACAAGTAGTACTTTGCATCAGTAATTAATTTCTTCTTCTGTATCCTGTTGTAATCCTTGGGTATGAACCTTGCAGCTTTATAGTTTGCAATATCGGCAAACCATGGTGCTTCCTGAATGGCAAATAAATGCTCATAGGAAACGTTTCAGAGATCTCAAGAAAGGGGAGGGACGTCCCTTCCACTGGCTCTATCCGGGACAGATGATCAGCCACTTGGTTCTCTGTCCCTTTTCTGTCTCTTATTTCTATATCAAACTCTTGCAGAAGCAATACCCATCTGATGAGCCTGGGTTTTGAATCCTGCTTTGTGAGTAGATATTTAAGAGCAGCATGGTCAGTATACACAATCACTTTTGATCCTACTAAGTATGATCTGAACTTGTCAATGGCGTAAACCACTGCAAGTAGTTCTTTTTCTTTGGTTGTGTAATTTTTCTGGGCATCATTTAGAACGCGACTGGCATAATAAATGACATGCAGAAGCTTGTCGTGCCTCTGTCCCAATACTGCACCAATGGCATGATCACTGGCATCACACATTAGCTCAAATGGTAATGTCCAGTCTGGTGCAGAAATGACTGGTGCTGTGACCAGCTTAGCTTTCAGCGTTTCAAACGCCTGCAGGCACTCTGTGTCAAACACAAATGGTGTGTCAGCAGCTAGCAGATTGCTTAGAGGTTTTGCGATTTTTGAAAAATCCTTTATAAACCTCCTATAGAATCCTGCATGCCCCAGAAAGCTTCTGATTGCCTTAACATTGGCAGGTGGTGGTAATTTTTCAATTACCTCTATTTTTGCTTGATCCACCTCTATTCCCTTGTTTGAGATTTTATGCCCAAGAACAATTCCTTCAGTCACCATGAAGTGACACTTTTCCCAGTTTAAAACTAGGTTGGTTTCTTGGCATCTTTTCAGAACAAGTTTCAGGTGATCAAGGCAGGAGCTGAATGAGTCTCCATATACTGAGAAGTCATCCATGAAGACTTCCAGAAAATTTTCCACCATATCAGAGAAAATAGAGAGCATGCATCTCTGGAAGGTTGCAGGTGCATTACATAGCCCAAATGGTATCCTTCTATAAGCAAACACTCCGGATGGACATGTGAATGTTGTTTTCTCTTGATCCTGGGGATCTACTGCAATCTGGTTATAGCCTGAGTAGCCATCCAAAAAGCAGTAATAATCATGACCTGCTAGTCTTTCTAGCATCTGGTCTATGAATGGTAAAGGAAAATGATCCTTTCTGGTGGCTGTATTGAGCCTTCTGTAGTCAATACACATGCGCCACCCTGTAACTGTTCTTATAGGAACCAGTTCATTTTTTTCATTATGAATCACTGTCATGCCTCCCTTTTTTGGGACGACTTGAACAGGGCTCACCCAGGGGCTATCAGAAATAGGATAAATAATCCCAGCCTCCAGTAATTTGGTGACCTCTTTCTGCACCACTTCTTTCATGGCTGGATTTAGCCGCCTTTGTGGTTGCACCACCGGTTTGGCATTATCCTCCAATAAGATTTTGTGCATGCATCTAGCTGGGCTTATGCCCTTAAGGTCACCTATGGACCACCCAAGAGCTGTCTTGTGTGTCCTTAGCACTTGAATAAGTGCCTCCTCTTCCTGTGAATTTAAAGCAGAGCTTATGATCACTGGAAAAGTGTCACCTTCTCCCAAAAATGCATATTTCAAGGATGGTGGTAATGGCTTGAGCTCGGGTTTAGGAGGTTTTTCCTCTTTCAGAAGAAAGTTCAGAGGCTCTTTCATGTCCTCTGAATCCTCCAAATCAGGCTGAACATCTTTAAAGATGTCTTCCAACTCTGATTCGAGACTCTCAGCCATGTTGATCTCTTCTACCAAAGAGTCAATAAGATCAACTTTCATGCAGTCTGTTGATGTGTCTGGATGCTGCATGGCTTTGACAGCGTTCAACTTAAACTCATCATCATTGACTCTCAGGGTTATTTCCCCCTGTTGGACGTCAATGAGGGATCGTCCAGTTGCTAGGAAGGGTCTTCCTAGAATGAGAGTAGCACTCTTGTGCTCCTCCATTTCCAGCACAACAAAGTCAGTGGGAAAGGCAAATGGCCCAACTCTGACAATCATGTCTTCAATCACGCCTGATGGGTATTTAGTAGAACCATCAGCAAGTTGGAGACATATCCGGGTTGGTTTAACTTCTTCAGTTAAGCCAAGCTTTCTGATAGTGGATGCAGGTATTAGGTTGATGCTTGCCCCAAGATCGCATAAAGCTGTCTTGGTGCAATTACCTTCTAATATGCATGGTATCAGAAAACTCCCAAGGTCTTTAAGCTTTTCAGGAAAGCTTTTCAGAATGACTGCACTGCATTCTTCAGTGAGGAGAACTCTTTCTGTTTCTCTCCAATCCTTCTTATGACTCAAGATCTCTTTCATGAACTTGGCATAAGAAGGTATTTGCTCAAGTGCTTCTACAAATGGAATCTTTATTTCAAGAGTCCTGAGATAATATGCAAAGCGAGCAAATTGCTTATCCTGCTCCTCTTTCCGGAGTTTTTGAGGATAAGGTATCTTGGCTTTATATTCTTCAACCTTAGTTGCTGCAGGTTTATTGCCTACAGAAGTGGTTGAAGAAGCCTTTTTAGAGGGGTTGTTATCAGCATTTGTGTGTGTCTGATCCCTCACTGGCAATTGAGTGCCAGAGTTAGAAGCTGGAGTGAAACTGGACGCCAGCTCCTTGTCTGCTCCTGGCGTCTGAACGCCAGAATTGTGCCCATTTTGGGCGTTCAGCGCCAGATCCTGCCCATTTTGGGCGTTCAACGCCAGATCCTTGCCCATTTCTGGCGTTGAATGCCAGTCCTGCTTTGTTTCTGGCGTTGAACGCCAGTTTTGGCCATGGTCTGGGCGTTCAGCGCCAGCCTTCCACTAATTTTCTGGCGTTTTAGCGCCAGAATTATTTTTTCCTGGGCTCTTACTGTCCTCAGGTGAATTTTGGGTGGTTTGCTCATTTCTTAGCTTTTTGCTGCCTTGAGGTGGGGTATTTAATGTTTTCCCACTTTTAGTTGAACTGCTTGGCATTCTTCTGCTATTTGCCTTGACAGCTGCTGCTTTGTTTGCTTAAACTGTTCGTCCATATGTATATTAGCCATCCTTGTCTCTTGTAACCTGTCTTTAAATTCGGCTAGCTGCTTTGTTAGAAAGTCCAATTGCTGATTGAATTCAGCAGCTTGTTTTACAGGACTGAATTCAGCAGTTACTGTTTTAACCTCTTCATTCCTGGAAGGGTTGCTGCTTAGGTACAGATGCTGATTCCTGGCAACTGTATCAATGAGCTCTTGAGCCTCTTCAATTGTCTTTCTCATGTGGATAGATCCACCAGCTGAGTAATCTAGAGACATCTGAGCTCCTTCTGCAAGCCCATAGTAGAAGATGTCTAACTGAACCCACTCTGAAAACATTTCAGAGGGGCATTTTCATAGCATCTCTCTGTATCTCTCCCAGGCATCATAAAGAGATTCATTATCTCCTTGTTTAAAGCCTTGGATATCCAGCCTTAGATGTGTCATCCTTTTTGGAGGGAAATATTGATTCAGGAATTTTTCTGTCAGCTGTTTCCATGTCCATATGCTGGCCTTATGTTGGTTATTCAACCACCTCTTAGCTTGATCTTTTACAGAAAATGGAAACAGTAATAGTCTGTAGACATCCTGATCTATTTCTTTATCATGTACTGTGTCAGCAATTTGTAAAAACTGTGCCAGAAACTCTGTAGGTTCTTCCTGTGGAAGACCGGAATACTGGCAACTTTGCTGCACCATGATAATGAGCTGAGGATTCAACTCAAAGCTACTGACTCCAATGGAGGGTATGCAGATACTACTCCCATATGAAGCAGTAGGGGGGTTAGAATATGACCCCAGAGTCCTCTTGGACTGTTCATTTCCGCTTAGGTCCATGATGGACAAAGGGAGATGATGTAAAATAGGAAAAATATTTTTATTTATTTATTTATTTATTTATTTCGAAAACAAAATAAATCAAAATAAAATAAATAAAAATGAGTGAAAGATTTTCGAAAAAAAAAATTGAGGAGAGAGAAAGTGGTTAGAAGATTTTGAAAAGGATATGATGATTTTTGAAAAAGGTTTTAAATTTTGAAATAAAAATCTGAAGTTTAGAAATAGATTTCGAAAATTTGCTTTTAAAATAGAGAGAAAAGATATTTTTGATTTTTAAGAGGAAAGAGAAAAATAATAAGATAGTACAAGATTTAAAATTTTTAGATCTAATGCTCCTTATTTTCGAAAATTTTGGAGGGAAAACACCAAGGAACACCAAACTAAAAAATTTTAAGATCAAGACACAAGAAAAACTCAAGAACACTTTGAAGACTCACAAGAACACAAGAACATGAAGGACGAACACCAAACTTAAAATTTTTAGAAAACCACAATAAATTTTCAAAAATTTTAAGAAAAATCAACAAGAAAACACCAAACTTAAAGTTTGGCACAGAATTTAGTAGAAAAATTATTTTTTTGAAAAAGATTTTAAAAATAAAATAAGGATTCTAAAATTTCAACACGACAATAATAAGAGACTCTAAACAAAAAAAAAAAGGAGAAATTTTTCCTAATCTAAGCAACAAAATAAACCGTTAGTTGTCCAAACACGAACAATCCCCGGCAACGGCGCCAAAAACTTGGTGCACGAATTATAAATCACACTTTTCACAACTCGTACCACTGACCAGCAAGTGCACTGGGTCATCCAAGTAATACCTCACGTGAGTAAGGGTCGAATCCCATGGAGATTGTTGGTTTGAAGCAATCTATGGTTATCTTGTAAATCTTAGTCAGGAAGTCAATTATGTTTATCAGTTGAATTGCAAATAAACAATAGAGCATGGATTAAAGGTTACTTGTTATGCAGTAATGGAGAATATGTTGGAGTTTTGGAGATGCTTTGTCTTCTGAATCTCTGCTTTCCTCTGTCTTCTTGTTCACGCACGCACGTCCTCCTATGGCAAGCTGTGTGTTGGTGGATCACCGTTGTCAATGGCTACCTTCCATCCTTCCAGTGAAAACTACGCTCACGCGCTCTGTCACAGCACGGCTAATCACCGGTTGGTTCTCGATCCGGTTGGAATAGGATTTACTATCCTTTTGCGTCTGTCACTAACGCCCAGCCTTCAGGAGTTTGAAGCCCGTCACAGTCATTCAATCCTTGAATCCTACTCGGAATACCACAGACAAGGTTTAGACTTTCCGGATTCTTATGAATGCTGCCATCAGTTCTAGCTTATACCACGGAGATTCTAATTAAGGAATCTAAGAGATACTCATTCAATCGTATATAGAACGGAGGTGGTTGTCAGGCACACGTTCATGATTTGAGGAAGGTGATGAGTGTCACAGATCATCACCTCCATCACAATTAAGCGCGAATGAACATCTTAGATAGGAACAAGCGTGTTTGAATGGAAAACAGAAATACTTGCATTAATTCATCGAGACACAGCAGAGCTCCTCACCCCCAACAATGGGGTTTAGAGACTCATGCCGTCAGAGAATACAAGGTTTTGATCTAAAATGAATAAGTCTCTAAAAGTTGTTTTTATACTAAACTAGTAGCCTAGGTTTACAAAATATGAGTAAACTATGATGGATGATGCAGAGATCCACTTCTGGGGCCCACTTGGTGTGTGATGGGGCTGAGATTTAAGCAATCCACGTGCAGAGGCCATTTGTGGAGTTGAACGCCAGTTTTTGTGCCAGTTTGGGCGTTCAACTCCAGCTTTTGATCCTTTTCTGGTGCTGGACGCCAGAATTGGGCAGAGGACTGGCGTTGAACGCCAGTTTACGTCATCTATCCTTGTGTAAAGTATGGACTATTACATATTTATGGAAAGCCCTGGATGTCTACTTTCCAACGCAATTGGAAGCATGCCATTTCGAGTTCTGTAGCTCCAGAAAATCCACTTTGAGTGCAGGGAGGTCAGAATCCAACAGCATCAGCAGTCCTTTTTCAGCCTGAATCAGATTTTTGCTCAGCTCCCTCAATTTCAGCCAGAAAAATACCTGAAATTACAGAAAAACACACAACTCATATTAAAGTCCAGAAATATGAATTTTTCCGAAAAACTAATGAAAATAGACTAAAAACTAACTAAAACATACTCAAAACTATATGAAATTAACCCAAAAAAGCGTATAAAATATTCGCTCATCAACGTTCCCCACTGATTTTTAAATCCTGAAAATGCCCCAAAATGACTCAGACAAGCCATCATCAATCCTACTCAGAAGACCATTCCTGAAAACCTCAAAGTTTAAATTAGATACTTTTTTAGGAACATACTCTTTTGAAATAGATGGCCGAGTAGTGATCTTCAATCTGAATGGAGTTATGAAGCATCCTCCAGAGGATCACTCTATCCTCAAGTGTGACATTATAGATGAAACCGTGGCTGAAGTCCACCAGGAGGAATTTGAAGAGAAGCACATAGGACAAGGTCCAAGTGTGGGGACACTCTCAGAGGACAATGACAGTGCCTTACCACTGTTACCAGCTCCAAACAACCCAGAGCCTGAACATGATCAAAAGTTAGAATTAAAACCCCTTCCCCCACACCTCAAATATACTTACCTTGAAGACGGACAGAAGTTTCCGGTTATCATTGCAAGGGAACTCACTTTTCATTAGGAAGAGCAGCTATTTGGTGTGCTGAGAAGGCACAAGAAGGCAATTGGGTGGACTTTGGCAGACATAGTAGGCATAAACCCTCAAGTCTGTGAGCATAGGATATTTTTAGAAGAGGGAGCAATACCTGTCCGTCAACCCCAGAGAAGACTGAACCCCACTATCCTAGAGGTTTTCAAAAAGGAAGTGACCAGACTACTAGAGGCATATATCATCTATCCCATCTCAGACAGTGAATGGGTAAGCCCAGTACAAGTGATGCCAAAGAAGTCTGGAGTCACTGCAGTGAAGAATGAGCATGGAGAGCTCCTGACAACCAGAGTTCAGAACGCCTGGAGGGTCTGCATTGACTACAGATGCCTCAACCAAGCAACCCATAAGGATCACTATCCTCTTCCATTCATTGATCAAATGCTGGATCGCCTGTCAGGTAAATCGCATTACTGTTTTTTAGATGGTTACACAGGTTATTTCCAGATTCATATAGCTCCTGAGGATCAGGAAAAGACCACTTTTAGATGTCCTTTTGGGACTTATGCTTATAAGAGAATGCCCTTTGGCTTGTGCAATGCACCAGCTACTTTCCAGAGGTGCATGATGAGTCTTTTCTTTGATCTTATTGAGGACTGTATGGAGGTTTTTATGGATGATTTTAGTGTTTATGGCGATTCCTTTAGCCTTTGCTTAGATGGATTATCTAGAGTATTAGATAGATGTGTCAGTACAAACCTGGTATTAAATTTTGAAAAATGCCACTTTATGGTTAAACAAGGGATTGTACTAGGACATGTTATGTCTAATAATGGCATTTCTGTAGATCCAGCAAAGGTAGATGTTATTTCTAGTTTACCTTACCCCTCTTCTGTGAGGGAGGTCCGTTCTTTCCTTGGCCATGCAAGTTTTTACAGGAGGTTCATTAAGGACTTCAGTAAGGTAGCACTTCCCTTATCCAGACTACTGCAGAAAGATATTGAGTTCGAGTTCAGTGAAAATTGCAAACAAGCGTTTGATAAGCTGAAGACCACACTGACTCAAGCTCCAATTGTAAGAGGACCAGACTGGAGCCAACCATTTGAAATAATGTGTGATGCTTCCAACCATGCAGTAGGAGTAGCACTGGCTCAGTGTGAAGGTAAGAATCCTTTTGTTATTGCTTACGCGTCTAAAACCTTAGATGCCGCTCAGTCGAATTACACTACTACTGAGAAAGAGCTTCTTACTATTGTTTTTGCTCTGGATAAATTCCGAGCCTATTTACTTGGTACGAAGGTAGTAGTGTATTCAGACCACGCAGCTCCAAAGTATTTATTATCTAAAAAGGAGTCCAAACCAAGGCTTATACGTTGGATACTGCTATTACAAGAATTTGATTTGGAAATTAAGGACAGGAGTGGTAACCAGAATTTAGTGGCGGACCACTTGAGTTGCCTTGAGCACATTACAGATGACTCCACTCCTATAGCTGATAATTTCCCATTTGATCACCTGCAAGCAGTATCTGAGATAGTCCCTTGGTATGCACCTGTAGCTAATTATCTAGTTAGCCGCACCTTCCCTCTGAACTTTTCTAAACATCAAAGAGACAAGCTGAAAAGCGAGTCTAAATATTATATATGGGATGACCCATATTTATGGAGATGTGGCACTGACCAGATAATTAGACAGTGTGTGCCTCAATCAGAATTCCAGTCCATTTTAGAGGCCTGTCACTCATCTGAGAGTGGAGGACATTTTGGCCCTCAAAGAACTGCTAGGAAAATCTTAGACTGTGGATTCTGGTGGCCTACTCTTTTTAGAGACGCTGCTGAATTTTGTAGATCTTGTTTCCCATGCCAGAAATTTGGTAATATATCCAGGAGGGATGAGATGCCTCAACAGATTATGCTTTTCTGTGAAATTTTTTATGTTTGGGGCATTGACTTCATGGGTCCATTTCCAAATTCTAATGGTTATTTTTATATTTTGTTAGCTGTGGATTATGTTTCCAAATGGGTAGAAGCAATTCCTACCCGCAATGATGATGCTAACATTGTTGTTTCCTTTGTGAGAAACTATATTATTTGTCGCTTTGGATCACCACGAGCAATCGTGAGGGATCAAGGCACCCATTTTTGTAACAGGAGACTAACAGGACTAATGAAGAAACATGGGATAATTTATAAAGTTACAACAACCTACCATCCTCAGACTAATGGACAAGCCGAGGTTTCAAATAGAGAGATAAAGCGTATCTTGCAGAAGATAGTCAAACCTCATAGAAGAGACTGGAGCACCAGGCTACAAGATGCACTCTGGGCATACAGAACAACATACAAAACACCCATTGGGATGAGTCCTTTCTGCTTAGTTTATGGAAAAGCTTGTCATCTCCCTATTGAAATACAGCATAAAGCCTTTTGGGCAGTAAAGGAATGCAACATGGGAATTGAGAGAGCCGGAGCTGAAAGGAAGTTGCAACTGCAAGAACTGGAAAGCCTTCGCCTAGAAGCTTGAGAACTCAAGACTATACAAAGAGAAGATGAAGGCTGATCAAGAGGAAAGAGTTCCAACCTGGGGACTTAGTCCTCCTTTATAAATCTCGACTGAGGCTCATGCCAGGCAAGTTGAGATCAAGATGGGAAGGTCCATACAGAGTAGAGAAGGCTGAACCATACGGAGTCTATCACCTAAGTCATCCTTCAAGCTCTGAACCTATCAAAGTTAATGGACATCGTTTAAAGCTGTACCATGGTGAGAAGCTGAAGAAAAACAAGGAGCTCGAGATCTTCCTCTTGGAAGATCCCGACATAGCCGAAGACTGAGCTAGTGGAGCGTCCAACTTACGGACGTTAAAGCAAAGTGCTAGGTGGGAGACAACCCACCATGGTATGATCGTTCTTCTCTTTACTTTTAGTTTTCTTATTCAACAACTCTTCTCTTCATTAGTACATTTCGTGCATCTGTATTTACATACCTTTATTTAAAAAAAAAATCACGCGACGCGACCGCCTTGACGCGTCCGCGTCGCAGGGAGCTGGGAGACAATAATAATATGAACAGAACGTTACGCAAGAGCAGGGCTGGAGGCGTGCCAATGGCACAAATCACCCCACGCGATCGTGTCGCCGACGCGACTGCGTCATATGGAATACTGGCCTCCCACGCGACCGCGTGCTCTACGCGGCCGCGTGACCTGGATTTCGACGTAATAAGGGTGCACAGCTGAAAGTTGTACTAGAGTGGTGCTGGACTGGCGCTGGACGTGCAGTCCCTCTCACGCGATCGTGTACCCCACGCGACCGCGTTGTATCCCAATAATTGACCACTCACGCGATCGCATGCCCCATGCGATCGCGTCACCCAAAATTTGGCACTATTATGATTTTGAACAGAGAGTTGTGCGAGTGCGAGGCTACCCTCATGCCATTAGCCTAAAACAGGTCACGCGACCGCGTGACCGACGCGATCGCATCATTGAGTTTAAGCGCAAGTCGCGCGACCGCGTGCCCCACGCGACCGCGTCGCTTGCGCCGCACAGTTTTCCTGATTTGCCAAATTATCATATCTTTTTCTCCCCAAATCCTATTTTCTCTTATCCCCCCTTATTTCTTCTCCCTCCCTTTTTCCCTTCTTCCTTCTTTCTCGCTTTTTACTCTCTCTCACCCCCATTAACAAGGTTCTTCTTATTCTCCTTCCCTCCTTACTTTTCTATTATTTTTATATGTTATCTTCTTTTCTTTTCTTTTCACCTTCATTATTCATATTTTCTTTTTCTTTGTTTTTCCTTTTTACTTGGTGTTATCAATTTATGTGAGTCATTATTTATTATTATATGCTTGTGGAGTGTTGTAAATTTGTTTGACAATTATATATTACTTTTTAAGGGATTACTTGCATGTTCAAATTCTTATTTTCAAGAGCTTCTTCTACATGCATGCTATGTGTTTGTGAAAAAGCCCATATGGCATTATGAACTTCTTTACATTTTTCTACTCTCATATTCAATGCTTGCTTTTCACAAAGTCCCTTTACTATTTTATTCATTGAATTTAATTGTCATTACAAACGTGATGGTTTGTTACGAGTGATGCTTGATCTATGCTACTCATGCCCTTTGCCGGCATGCCAATAAAACACCTTGCATTCACTTGTCATCATATGCACTAGCTATTTTCCATTAATGAGTTTTCACATGTAATCCGGACCATGTGTTAACATCATTCTTCTTTATTGTGCATTGATTATCACTTACACCACCCTCTTCCTTGCTCTATCCCTTTAAATTTAATTTACTTTCTCTTCCCTTTTTCAGGATGGTCACTAAGAAAGGAAAAGAGAAAGCTATTCCCAAACAACCAGCAAGAAGAGGTACAACGAGAGCATTAGTGGCAGAACCCTCTTCAACTGCAGTAAAGCCCTCAACAAAGAAAATTAAGAGGATTATAAAGGTTGACGATAAAGAAAGAGCCTTCCCAGCAAAGGACACTGCGCGATTCCCCAATCGCTACTGTGAGCAGATGTTCCCCATCCTGGCTGAAAGGAGTTACAACAACGAATACATTCTTCTTCTCCCGCCCAATATTGCTACCTTTGTCGAGCCGCAAATTGCCCGAAGGCAATGGGGTTTCCTACAGAGACAGCCAAGGAAGGTCAATCTTTCTTGGGTAGTGATGAGCGGATAATTTATACGCTTTTTGGCATTGTTTTTAGTATGTTTTTAGTAGGATCTAGTTACTTTTAGGGATGTTTTCATTAGTTTTTATGTTAAATTCACATTTCTGGATTTTACTATGAGTTTGTGTATTTTTCTGTGATTTCAGGAATTTTTGGCTGAAATTGAGGGACTTGAGCAGAAATCAGATTCAGAGGTTGAAGAAGGACTGCTGATGCTGTTGGATTCTGACCTCCCTGCACTCAAAATGGATTTTCTGGAGCTACAGAACTCGAAATGGCGCGCTTCCAATTGCGTTGGAAATAGACATCCAGGGCTTTCCAGAAATATATAATAGTCCATACTTTGGCCAAGAATAGACGACGTAAACTGGCGTTCAACGCCAGCTCTCTGCCCAAATCTGGCGTCCAGCGCCAGAAAAGGAGCCAAAACCAGAGTTGAACGCCCAAACTGGCACAAAAGCTGGCGTTCAACTCCAAGGAGGACCTCTACACGTGTAACACTCAAAGCCCAGCCCAAGCACACACCAAGTGGGCCCCGGAAGTGGATTTATGCATCAATTACTTACTCATGTAAACCCTAGTAGCTAGTTTATTATAAATAGGACCTTTAACTATTGTATTTGGCATCTTTGGATTACCTTATGATCCTTTGATCACGTTT
This sequence comes from Arachis hypogaea, assembly GCF_003086295.3. NCBI lineage: Eukaryota > Viridiplantae > Streptophyta > Magnoliopsida > Fabales > Fabaceae > Arachis > Arachis hypogaea. The sequence continues at coordinate 46,447,499 of NC_092053.1, forward strand.
TAGGGGGCTGGCCATCTCGGCCATGCCTGGACCTTCACTTATGTATTTTTAACGGTAGAGTTTCTACACTCCATAGATTAAGGTGTGGAGCTCTGCTGTTCCTCAAAGATTAATGCAAAGTACTACTGTTTTCTATTCAATTCTTCTTATTTCGCTTCTAAGATATCCATTCGCACCCAAGAACGTGATGAAGGTGATGATTATGTGTGACGCTCATCATCCTTCTCCCTTATGAACGCGTGCCTGACAAACACTTCTGTTCTACATGAAATAAGCTAGAATGAGTATCTCTTAGATCTCCTAACCAGAATCTTCGTGGCGTAAGCTAGAATGATGACGGAATTCAAGAGAATCCGGAAGGTCTAAACCTTGTCTGTGGTATTCCGAGTAGGATTCAATGATTGAATGACTGTGACGAGCTCCTAACTCGCAATTGCAGGGCGTTAGTGACAGACGCAAAAGGATAGTAAATCCTATTCCAGCATGATCGAGAACCGACAGATGAATAGCCGTGCCGTGACAGGGTGCGTGAGCATATTATTCACTGAGAGGATACGATGAAGCCATTGACAAGGGCGATGCCTCCAGACGATTAGCCGTGCTGTGACAGGGCATTGGATCATTTTCCCGAGAGATGACCGAAAGTAGCCATTGACAGTGGTGATGTATCACATAAAGCCAGCCATGGAAAGGAGTAAGACTAATTGAATGAAGATAGCAGGAAAGCAGAGGTTCAGAGGAACGAAAAGCATCTCCATTCGCTTATCTGAAATTTCTACCAATGATTTACATAAGTACCTCTATCCCTATTCTATTATTTGTTATTCGAAAACACCATTATCAATTTATATCTGCCTAACTGAGATTTGCAAGGTGACCATAGCTTGCTTCATACTAACAATCTCCGTGGGATTCGACCCTTACTCACGTAAGGTATTACTTGGACGACCCGGTGCACTTGCTGGTTAGTTGTATCGAAGTTGTGACAAATTATGAATGTGTAATCACGATTACGCGTACCAAGTTGCTCACGTGCTAGGAATAGTTTGAGCTTGGACATCACAATTTTGTGCACCAAGTTTTTGGCGCCGTTGCCGGGGATTGTTCGAGTATGAACAACTGACGGTTCATCTTGTTGCTCAGATTAGGTAATTTTCTTTTTTGTTTTCTTTTCAAAAATCTTTCAAAAAAATTTTCTCATCTGTTTTTCGAAAAAAAAAAATAATAATAATAATAAAAATGTTTTCAAAAATTTTATTCAAAATTTTTAAGAATAAATTCTAGTGTTTCATGAAGCATGTGAAGCCTGGCTGGCTGTAAAGCCATGTCTAAATTCTCTTGGACTGAGGCTTCCAAACCATCAGAGGCAAGTTACATATTTGATAAGTAATGAGCAGCAATTTGTTATCAAGAGCAATATACTCTGGTGTTAAATGCTGAAGCTTGGCTGGCCATTGGCCATGTCTAGTGTTTTGGACTGGAGCTTTCTTTGAAAGCTTGGCTGGCTAGTGAGCCATGTCTAATTCCTGGACTGAAGCTTTAGACTAAGAATGCAAGATTCCTGGAATTCATGTAAAAAAATTTTGGAATCCTTATTTTTTCTTTTTCATATAATTTTCGAAAAATACCAAAAAAATTAGAAAATAAAAAAAAATCAAAAATATCTTTGTGTTCTTGTTTGAGTCTTGAGTCATATCATAAGTTTGGTGTCATTTGCATGTGCATCTTGCATTTTTCGAAAATTCTCATGCATTCATAGTGTTCTTTATGATCTTCAACTTGTTCTTGGTAAGTCTTCTTGTTTGATCTTGATGATTTTTTGTTTTGTGTCTTTTATTGTTTTTCATATGCATTCTTGAATTCTTATTGTCTAAGCATTAAAGAATTCTAAGTTTGGTGTCTTGCATGTTTTCTTTGCATAAAAAAAAATATTTTCAAAATGTGTTCTTGATGTTCATCATGATCTTCATAATGTTCTTGGTGTTCATCTTGACATTCATAGCATTATTGCATGCATTCATTGTTTTGATCTAAAAATTTCATGCATTGCATAATTTTCATGTTTTTCATAAAAATTTCAAAAAATCAAAAAAATATCTTTCCCTTTTTCTCTCATCAAATTCAAAAATTTGAATTGACTTTTTCAAAAATTTTTTAAAATCAAATTGTTTCTCATGAAGTCAAATCAAATTTTCAATTTGAAAATCTTATCTTTTTCAAAATCTTTTTCAAAAATCAAATCTTTTTCAAAATTCTTAGTTATTTTTGAAAATTTTAAAAATATTTTTCAAAAATCTTTTTCTTATTTTTGTATTAAATTTTCGAAAATAACATAAACAATTAATGTTTTGATTCAAAAATTTCAAGTTTGTTACTTGCTTGTTAAGAAAGATTCAAACTTTAAATTCTAGAATCATATCTTGTGATTTCTTATGAATCAAGTCATTAATTGTGATTTTAAAAATCAAATCTTTTTCAAAAACTAATTTCTATCATATCTTTTTAAAAATATCTTCTCATCTTATCTTTTTAAAAAATTTGATTTCAAAATATCTTTTCTAACTTCCTAACTTCCTATCTTCTCAAAATTTGTTTCAACTAACTAACTAACTTTTTGTTTGTTTCTTACCTTTTTCAAAACCACCTAACTAACTCTCTCTCTCTCATTTTCGAAAATATCTTCCCCCTTTTTCAAAATTTCTTTTTAATTTATTAATTATTTTAATTTTTAATTTTTAAATCTTAATTTTCGGAAAAAAAAATAAAAAAATACTAACATTTTTCAAAAACCATTTTCAAAAATCATTAAAAATAATTTTCGAAAATTTCTCCTTCTTTCTCATCTTATTCTATTTATTTATTCATCTACTAACATCTCTTCCTCACATCATCACCAAATTCGAACTCCCTCTTCTATCTGTGTTCGAATTTCCTCTTCTTTTCTTCTACTAACAATAAGGAACCTCTTTACTGTGACATAGAGGATTCCTCTTCTTTTCTTTTTCTCTCCTCTTTCTTATGAGCAGGGACAGAGAAAAAGGCATTCTTGTTGAAGCTGATCCAGAACCTGAAAGGACTCTAAAGAGAAAATTAAGAGAAGCTAAATTACAACAACCCAGAGACAACTTGATTGAAAATTTCGAACAAGTAAAGGAGATGGCAGCCGAACCCAACAACAATGCAAGGAAGATGCTTGGTGACTTTACTGCACCAAATTCCAATTTACATGGAAGAAGCATCTCCATTCCTGCCATTGGAGCAAACAACTTTGAGCTGAAACCTCAATTAGTTTCTCTGATGCAGCAGAACTGCAAGTTTCATGGACTTCCATCTGAAGATCCTTTTCAGTTCTTAACTGAATTCTTGCAGATGTGTGATACTGTTAAGACTAATGGAGTAGATCCTGAAGTCTACAGGCTCATGCTTTTCCCTTTTGCTGTAAGAGACAGAACTAGATTATGGTTGGATTCTCAACCCAAAGACAGCCTGAACTCTTGGGATAAGCTGGTCACGGCTTTCTTAGCCAAGTACTTTCCTCCTCAAAAGCTGAGCAAGCTTAGAGCTGATGTTCAAACCTTCAGACAGAAAGAAGGTGAATCCCTCTATGAAGCTTGGGAAAGATACAAATAGTTGACCAAAAAGTGTCCTTCTGACATGCTTTCAGAATGGACCATCCTGGATATATTCTATGATGGTTTATCTGAGCTATCAAAGATGTCACTGGACACTTCTGCAGGTGGATCCATTCACCTAAAGAAAACGCCTGTAGAAGCTCAAGAACTCATTGACATGGTTGCTAATAACCAGTTCATGTACACTTCTGAAAGGAATCCTGTGAATAATGGGACGCCTATGAAGAAGGGAGTTCTTGAAGTTGATACTCTGAATGCCATATTGGCTCAGAATAAAATATTGACTCAGCAAGTCAATATGATCTCTCAGAGTCTGCATGGAATGCAAGCTGCATCCAACAGTACTCAAGAGGCTTCTCATGAAGAAGAAGCTTATGATCCTGAGAACCCTGCAATAGCAGAGGTGAATTACTTAGGTGAACCTTATGGAAACACCTATAACTCAACATGGAGAAATCATTCAAATTTCTCATGGAAGGATCAAAAGCCTCAACAAGGCTTTAATAATGGTGGAAGAAACAGGTTTAACAATAATAAACCTTTTCCATCATCCACTCAGCAACAGACAGAGAACTCTGAACAAAATGCTTCTAATTTAGCAAATCTAGTCTCTGATCTATCCAAGGCCACTGTAAGTTTCATGAATGAAACAAGATCTTCCATTAGAAATTTGGAAGCACAAGTGGGCCAGCTGAGTAAAAGGATCACTGAAATCCCTCCTAGTACTCTCCCAAGCAATACAGAAGAGAACCCAAAAGGAGAGTGCAAGGCCATTGACATAAGCACCATGGCCGAACCTGTAAGGGAAGGAGAGGACGTGAATCCCAAGGAGGAAGACCTCCTGGGACGTCCAGTGATCAATAAGGAGCTTCCCTCTGAGGAATCAAAGGACTCTGAGGCTCATCTAGAGACCATAGAGATTCCATTGAACCTCCTTATGCCCTTCATGAGCTCGGATGAGTATTCCTCTTCTGAAGAGAATGAGGATGTTACTGAAGAGCAAACTGCCAAGTTTCTTGGTGCAATCATGAAGCTAAATGCCAAATTATTTGGCATTGATACTTGGGAAGTTGAACCTCCCTTGTTCATCAATGAACTAAGTGATCTGGATCAACTGACATTGCCTCAGAAGAGACAGGATCCTGGAAAGTTCATAATACCCTGCACCATAGGCACCATGATCTTTAAGGCTCTGTGTGACCTTGGTTCAGGAATAAACCTCATGCCCCTCTCTGTAATAGAGAAACTGGGAATCTATGGGGTGCAAGCTGCTAAAATCTCATTAGAGATGGCAGACAGTTCAAGAAAACAGGCTTATGGACAAGTAGAGGACGTGTTAGTAAAGGTTGAAGGCCTTTACATCCCTACTGATTTCATAGTCCTGGATACTAGAAAGGAAGAGGATGAATCCATCATCCTAGGAAGACCTTTCCTGGCCACAGCAAGAGCTGTGATTGATGTTGACAGAGGTGAAATAGTCCTTCAATGGAATGAGGACTTCCTTGTGTTTAAAACTCAAGAATCTCCCTCTTCAACTATGGAGAAGAAGCAGAAAAAGCTTCTCTCAAAGCAGAGTCAACCAGAGCCCCCACAGTCAAACTCTAAGTTTGGTGTTGGGAGGCCACAACCAAACTCTAAGTTTGGTGTTGAACTCCCATATCCAAACTCTAAGTTTGGTGTTGGAGAGTCTCAACAAAGCTCTGCACATCTGTGAGGCTCCATGAGAGCCCACTGTCAAGCCATTGACACTAAAGAAGCGCTTGTTAGGAGGCAACCCAATTTTTATTTATCTAACTATATTTTCCTTAGTTATATGTCTTTGTAGGTTCATGATCATGTGGAGTCACAAAATAAATATAAAAATTAAAAACGGAATCAAAAACAGCAAAAGAAAAATCACACCCTAGAGGAGCATCTGTCTGGCGTTCAGCGCCAGAACAGAGCATGGTTCTGGCGCTGAACGCCCAAAATGGGCAGCTTCTGGGTGCTGAACGCCAGAACAGGCATGGTTCTGGCGTTCAACGCCAGAAATGGCACACAAATGGGCGTTGAACGCCCAAAATGGCCACCAACCTGGCGCTGAACGCCCAGAGTTGGGTACAAAGGCATTCTTACATGCCTAATGGATGCAGGGATGTAAATCCTTGAACACCTCAGGATCTGTGGACCCCATAGGATCCCCACCTACCTCTACTCACTTCTTCTCACCACTTTCTTTCACACAACCCGATAAACACTCTTCCCCAAAAACCCTTCACCAATCACCACAATCTCTCTTCCCCATCACCTCTTCACCACTCACATCCATCCACTCTTCCCCATAAATCTACCTCATAAACTCCACCTACCTTCAAAATTCAAAACCAATTTCCCACCCAAACCCACCCATATGGCCGAACCTTAACCCCCGCTCCCTTCCCTATATAAAGCCCTCCATTCTTCTTCAAATTCACACAACACAACCCCTCTATACCCTTCTTGGCCGAACCACATCACCCTCTCCCTCTCCTCCATTTCTTCTTCTTCTTCATCTATTCTTTTGTTTATTGCTCGAGGGCGAGCAATATTCTAAGTTTGGTGTGGTAAAAGCATAGCTTTTTTGTTTTTCCACTACCATTGATGGCACCTAAGACCAGAGAATCCTCTAGAAAGGGGAAAGGGAAGACAAAAGCTTCCACATCCGAGTCATGGGAGATGGAAAGGTTCATCTCCAAAGCCCATCAAGACCACTTCTATGATGTTGTGGCCAAGAAGAAGATGATCCCCGAGGTCCCCTTCCAACTCAAAAGAAATGAGTATCCAGAGATCCGACATGAGATTCAAAGAAGAGGTTGGGAAGTCCTAACAAAACCCATCCAACAAGTCGGCATCCTAATGGTTCAAGAGTTCTATGCCAATGCATGGATCACCAAGAACCATAATCAAAGTAAGAACCCGGATCCAAAGAACTATGTTACAATGGTTCGGGGGAAATACTTAGATTTTAGTCCGGAAAATGTGAGGTTGGCGTTCAACTTGCCAAACATGGAAGAGAACGCACGCCTCTACACAAGGAGAGTCAACTTTGATCAAAGGTTGGACCAAGTCCTTATGGACATATGTGTAGAAGGAGCTCAATGAAAGATTGACTCCAAAGGCAAGCCGGTTCAACTAAGAAGATTGGACCTCAAGCTTGTAGCTAGAGGATGGTTGGAGTTCATTCAATGCTCAATCATTCCCACTAGCAACCGGTCTGAAGTTACTATAGACCGGGCCATCATGATCCATAGCATCATGATTGGAGAAGAGGTGGAAGTTCATGAGATTATACCTCAAGAACTCTACAAGGTGGCTGACAAGTCTTCCACTATGGCAAGGTTAGCCTTTCCTCACCTCATTTGCCACCTATGCAATTCAGCTGGGATTGACATAGAGGGAGATATCCTCATTAAAGAGGACAAGCCCATCACTAAGAAAAAGATGGAGCAAGCAAGAGAGCCCATCCATGGAGCTCAAGAGGCGCAAGAAGCTCATTTCCATGAGATCCCTGAGATGCCTCAAATGCACTTTCCTCCACAAAATTTTTGGGAGCAAATCAACACCTCCCTAGGAGAATTGAGTTCCAATATGGGACAACTAAGGGTGGAACATCAAGAGCACTCCATCATCCTTCATGAAATCAGAGAAGATCTAAAAGCAATGAAGGAGGAGCAGCAAAGACAAGGAAGAGATATAGAAGAGCTCAAGTACATCACTAAGGTGGACTCATTCCTTGTTCTTACTTTCTCTGTTTTTTGTTTTCTATGTTCTGTGCCTATCTATGTTTGTGTCTTCATTACATGATCATTAGTAGTAGTAACTATGTCTTAAAGTTATAAATGTCCTATGACTCCATCACCTCTCTTAAATGAAAAATGTTTTAATTCAAAAGAACAAGAAGTACATGAGTTTCGAATTTATCCTTGAACTTAGCTTAATTATATTGATATGGTGACAATGCGTCTTGTTTTCTGAATGTATGCTTGAACAGTGCATATGTCTTTTGAAGTTGTTGTTTAAGAATGTTAAATATGTTGGCTCTTGAAAGAATGATGACTAGGAGACATGTTATTTGATAATCTGAAAAATCATAAAAATAATTCTTGAAGCAAGAAAAAGCAGCAAAGAACAAAGCTTGCAGAAAAAAAATAGAAAGAAAAAGAAAAAAGCAAGCAGAAAAAGCCAAAAGCTCTTAAAACCAAGAGGCAAGAGCAAAAAGCCAATAACCCTTAAAAACCAAAAGGCAAGGGCAATAAAAAGGATCCCAAGGCTTTGAGCATCAGTGGATAAGAGGGCCTAAAAGGAATAAAATCCTGGTCTAAGCGGCTAAACCAAGCTGTCCCTAACCATGTGCTTGTGGCGTGTAGGTGTCAAGTGAAAACTTGAGACTGAGCGGTTAAAGTCAAGGTCCAAAGCAAAAAAAAAAAAAAAAAGAGTGTGCTTAAGAACCCTGGACACCTCTAATTGGGGACTTTAGCAAAGCTGAGTCACAATCTGAAAAGGTTCACCCAATTATGTGTCTGTGGCATTTATGTATCCGGTGGTAATACTGGAAAACAAAGTGCTTAGGGCCACGGCCAATCATTCTGAACCTCAATGGATAAAGTGAGATGCCAAAACTATTCAAGAGGCAAAAAGCTATAAGTCCCGCTCATTTGATTGGAGCTATGTTTCATTGATAGTTTGGGATTTATAGTATATTCTCTTCTTTTTATCCTATTTGATTTTCAGTTGCTTGGGGACAAGCAACAATTTAAGTTTGGTGTTGTGATGAGCGGATAATTTATACGCTTATTGGCATTGTTTTTAGTATGTTTTTAGTAGGATCTAGTTACTTTTAGGGATGTTTTCATTAGTTTTTATGTTAAATTCACATTTCTGGACTTTACTATGAGTTTTTGTGTTTTTCTGTGATTTCAGGTATTTTCTGGCTGAAATTGAGGGACTTGAGCAGAAATCAGATTCAGAGGTTGAAGAAGGACTGCTGATGCTGTTGGATTCTGACCTTCCTGCACTCAAAATGGATTTTCTGGAGCTACAGAACTCGAAATTGCGCGTTTCCAATTGCGTTGGAAAGTAGACATCCAGGGCTTTCCAGAAATATATAATAGTCTATATTTTGGCTAAGAATAGACGACGTAAACTGGTATTCAACGCCAGCTCTCTGCCCAAATCTGGCGTCCAGCGCCAGAAAAGGAGCCAAAACTAGAGTTGAATGCCCAAACTGGCACAAAAGCTGGCGTTCAACTCCAAGGAGGACCTCTACACGTGTAACACGCAAAGCCCAGCCCAAGCACACACCAAGTGGGCCCCAGAAGTGGATTTATGCATCAATTACTTACTCATGTAAACCCTAGTAGCTAGTTTATTATAAATAGGACCTTTAACTATTGTATTTGGCATCTTTGGATTACCTTATGATCCTTTGATCACGTTTTAGGGGGCTGGCCATCTCGGCCATGCCTGGATCTTCACTTATGTATTTTTAACGGTAGAGTTTCTACACTCCATAGATTAAGTAGTGGAGCTCTGCTGTTCCTCAAAGATTAATGCAAAGTATTACTGTTTTCTATTCAATTCTTCTTATTTCGCTTCTAAGATATCCATTCGCACCCAAGAACGTGATGAAGGTGATGATTATGTGTGACGCTCATCATCCTTCTCTCTTATGAACGCGTGCCTGACAAACACTTCTGTTCTACATGAAATAAGCTAGAATGAGTATCTCTTAGATCTCCTAACCAGAATCTTCGTGGCGTAAGCTAGAATGATGGCGGCATTCAAGAGAATCCGGAAGGTCTAAACCTTGTCTGTGGTATTCCGAGTAGGATTCAATGATTGAATGACTGTGACGAGCTCCTAACTCGCGATTGCAGGGCGTTAGTGACAGACGCAAAAGGATAGTAAATCCTATTCCAGCATGATCGAGAACCGACAGATGAATAGCCGTGCCGTGACAGGGTGCGTGAGCATATTATTCACTGAGAGGATAAGATGAAGCCATTGACAAGGGTGATGCCTCCAGACGATTAACCGTGCCGTGACAGGGCATTGGATCATTTTCCTGAGAGATGACCGAAAGTAGCCATTGACAGTGGTGATGTATCACATAAAGCCAGCCATGGAAAGGAGTAAGACTAATTGAATGAAGATAGCAGGAAAGCAGAGGTTCAGAGGAACGAAAAGCATCTCCATTCGCTTATCTGAAATTTCTACCAATGATTTACATAAGTACCTCTATCCCTATTCTATTATTTATTATTCGAAAACACCATTATCAATTTATATCTGCCTAACTGAGATTTGCAAGGTGACCATAGCTTGCTTCATACCAACAATCTCCGTGGGATTCGACCCTTACTCACGTAAGGTATTACTTGGACGACCCAGTGCACTTGCTGGTTAGTTGTATCGAAGTTGTGACAAATTATGAATGTGTAATCACGATTACGCGTACCAAGTTGCTCACGTGCCAGGAATAGTTTGAGCCTGGACATCACAATTTCGTGCACCAGGTAGTCGAGTTCTATTCCAATTTCCACCTGCCGACCCTGCAGTCTGTCTATGTCCGTCAGAAGCAAGTCCCTATTACAGAAGAGGCCATTCAAAAAGTTCTAAGTCTTCCCCCTATTCCAGAAGGATCAGACGCCTTTCAAGAAGCCGCACTCAAGCGTCAGCTGTATCAATTTGACTGGGACGCCGTTCTAAGAGTTATCACACTACCTGGCAGCCGATGGATCTACGGATACCATCGTACCCACCCTAAGGGAATTTCAGCTTTAGCACTTACCTTGGAGGTTCGCGTCTGGGCACAGATTATGTCCCATTACGTCTTTCCGAGCACTCACGAGTCCTCCTTCACTGCGAACATGGCCGTTCTACTATGGTGCATCCTTACGAACCAACCTCTGAATCTACCAAGACATATCCGGAATGCCATGGGACACGTACAAATCGCGGGCAATCTACTTTTTCCCGCCCTGGTCTTAGATCTTGTCTCAACAGCCGGAGTCTCCTACAGAGCTGGGGACACCAAAGCCATGCTTCCACAGGATGATCAATATGTCCCCAACGGGAAGTACCTTAGACTTCCAGCAACCACTACCAGCCAGCCTACTGAACCAGTTGAAGATATTCATTCTTCAACACCACAAGCACCTACAATAGCCCAACTGCTCCAGCAGATACTTGAAAAGTTGGATCGGCATGAACAGAAAGCTAAGATGAGAGAGTGCCGTAACAAGCGCCGATTCACATACCTCAAGGAGCTGCTCATGGGAAAATTCAAGGACTCAGACACCCCAGAATCCACTTCTTATACCAGCACAGGGAGCCATGATGGTCCCGACTGTAGAGATACTGCCACCAGCCCACCTTTGTTCTTGACAGATGGCACCGAGGACGGTGCAAAGCCTTAAGTGTGGGGAGGTCGGTCAGTACCTGACTTCCGGAGGTAATTTCTCTTCCCTAGCACCAATAAATTAGGATATTTAGCTAGATTTTTCTTTTATAGAATAGGATAAATTGCATAGTAATAGATTAGTTGCATTTATGTTCTGCTTGATTAAAAAGATAATAAGTTTCTTCTAAGACCCTATCTTTGGAACAAAATTTCACTAATTTTAATTAAAACTTTTATGTTAAATTTGCTTGAAGTTGCATTTGGAACATGATTTTTGAGCTAAAGAACACACAACCTGTGAGATTTGAGCCTTTATGAATGGTTACATTATTTAACCATAATTATTTTATTCTTGTGTGTTTACTTCTCTATGATTGTAATCTATATTTTGTTTCATCTTATATGTCCAATGTTTATTATATTTATATGTTTACATATGATTGAGGCCATCATTTGTTTAGCTCACTTATCCAAATAAAGCCTACCCTTTCAATTACCTTTGTTAGCCACTTTGAGCCTTTAAATCCCATTTGTTCTATATTTTACCACATTACTAGCCTTAAGCGGAAAAACAATTATATATCCCAAATTGAATCTTTGGTTAGCTTAAGATAGAATTGTGTGAGTCAATCAAGTATGGGAAATTGTGGGAACAAAGGATAATAAGGGAATGAGTCATGATAATATTATGGGAATTTGGATACCTACTCATGTGAAACTATAAGAATTAAAAATCTATGTGCATTGATAAGCTGTGTTATTTTTATGTTTCTATGTTTATAAAAAAAAAATCCAAAAATATTCCACAAATAAATAAGAGGACAAAATTACCCCAATGCTAAGTCAAGCATTCAAAGATCAATGCATGTATGATAAAATCAAAATAAAAGATTGAAACATGAGTATGGAATGTGAAAGGAAATTTCTGGGTAGCTAGGTATGAATTTTAAAAGTTACATAGAATATATATAGGTTATGTTAAAGCTTGGGTTAATTAAAGATTCAATTTATAAGCTTACTTAGCCATATATGCATCCTTACCCTTACCTTGGCCCCATTACAACCTTGAAAATACCTCATGATGTTTGCATTGGTATATTAAATGTTGTTGATTGGTTAGGAGAAGAACAAAAATTAGAGAGCATGATTAGAGAAGGATAGAGTGATGACCCTATACACTAGAGAGACTAGAGTGTACATACATCATCAGTGAGGGTTCCGTGCTTGAATTTCTATGTTCTCTGCTTTCATGAGCTATCTTCTTGCATTTTTATCTGTTCTTACTGTATAAGAATCGAGTTAGTGGAATTTGATTTGTAATTGTTTTGAAGAAGCTTACTTACTTTTGATCAAGTGGACAAAAATCATATAGTTGCATTCATATATATAGGTTGCATTGCATTTCATAGGTTTTACATGTTCTTACTCATTCATTTTATCTCTTTCAACTAAGCATGAGGACATGCTAATGTTTAAGTGTGGGGAGGTTGATAAACCACTATTTTATGGTTTATATTGTGTTTATTTATGTGGTTTTATCATGATCTTTACCCACTTCTTCATTAAATAAGCATGCATTTATAATTCCTTCCTAAAGTTATTGCACGATTGAAAACTTGCTTCCTAGAGACTTTTAATTATGTATTTTATTTCTCCCTTATTCCATTCGATGCCGTGATCTGTGTGTTAAGTGTTTCAGGCTTTATAGGGCATGAATGAGTTAGAGATTGGAAAGGGAGCTTGCAAAAATGGAAGGAACACAAGGAATTGAGGAGATGACCAGCGAGAAGTGACGCGGCCGCATGGATGACGCGACCGCGTGGCAAAGCAGAAAGCCGAATTACGCAGCCGCATGGATGACGCGACCACGTGACATGCGCGATCTGCATAATCTGCAGAATCGTTAGGGGCAATTTCGGGCCTAATTTTGACCCAGTTTTCGGCCCAGAAAAGCAGACTAGAGCCAGAGAACATGCAGAAACCAACAACAACATTCATTCCGCATAGTTTTAGTTTTTAGATCTAGTTTTCCTCTCCTCTAGGTTTTTTCTCTACACATTCATGGTTTTTAGGATTCGTTATTTTTCATTGTTTTTGTATTGGGATATTGAGAAGAGTTATTGCCTCATCAAGACTTCGACATTCTAGTTCGTTCTCTTTACTTGTCTCTTACTCTTCCATGTTCCTTAATTTACTTAATTTTACCATTGGATTTTTTTAGCATTTATCAATACAAGAATTACTTTTATTTTTAATTAATCTTTTGATCATTATTTATCATGTCTTTCTTTAATTCCCTTTCTTATATTATGAATTTTGCATTTACAATGAGCGACTAGTTCCCTAACTTGATGGGGAGTTGATTGAAAGGAACCCTTGAGTTAGGATGCTCAAGAGAAAGATTGTAATTGGGTTTATTGCTGGATTGCTCTCTAGTCACTAACACCAATCCTCCCAAGAGCGGATTGGAACTTGTGGGTAGAACAGCATTCCAACTTGTTTAACTTTTCCTTACTTAGCAAGGGACAACTAAACAGAATAACCCCCAATTATCAATTAATCTTGAGAGTACTGCAACAAGAATAGGCTTCCAGGTAATCAACTCCCAATCAAGGCTTTTATTTAAATTTATATAAATTCTCTAATTTAATTTTCTGCCATTCAACTCAAACCTTTTTCAAAACATCCGATTAATAAAATAGCACACTTTTCTGCAAGTCGTTGGGAGACGACCTGGGATTCATACTCCCAGTATTTTCATTTTAATTTCTGTGACACCCCTCTAAATTGATAAGCGGATTTCTGGTTGGTTGAGACTATACTTGCAACGCATATTTTATAATCATTCTTAACTCGCCAATTTTCGCCCGCATCAGCGGCGATGTCGGGGCACGGCGCGACAGTGCGGTGCGACGCTCTCCTTCCTCTTTGGCCAGACAACGGCGCAGTGGCGGTGAAGCCCAGCGCGCGGTGCAGTCTCTTCCCTCTCCTCCTCTCCTTCTCCTCCACGGATCCCGTTTCTCCGCAGTGGTTCACTGCTTCTGTTTTTCCTTCGTGGGTTAAGGGAAACAAACTGTGTGTGTTGAGGGAGGTGAGGCTGCGGCTACTAGGATGAAGGGAGTTAGGGTTTCATTTTTGAAACCTAGGGTTAGGGGCACTTTGGTAACTTTACTAAAATTAGGGAATAGAGTAATTGAAACCCAAATTAAATCCAACACTAGATGTATATAGAAAATACTATTTGCTCATCAATTTTTACAAATTACTTTCAATAAAATGCCCAAATCAAATAATTAGAAATAATATACTTAATTTCTTCATTTTTCCAAAATAGCAATAGTAACATTTAAAATATTACTTATCTAATCCAAATCGTATAAAATCCTTATTACTTCATAACTATCAACTTTATAATTCAAATATAGAAAATAATCTAATAATTATAAAATTGGATAATAATCATAACTTATCTCAAATTCAATAAATCAAAACTTGCCTTAATTACTTTTAATAAAATAATTTCTGAAATTAAGGCTATAAATAACCATATGATTTGAGACTTGATCATAAAAAGACTTTTCAAAGGTTCTGGGTCTTACATTCTACCCACCTTATAAAAATTTTCGTCCTCGAAAATTGATACAAAACGAAAGAAATCTCATAACAGTTCACCCTTGAACACATTTAAGGAAGAAGCAAAAATATCTCAACATATAAACATATATACGGTTTTCAAATACTTGAATGATTGTATGCATAAAGATATAAAGGCATGAGTGTGATTGTAAAGCAAACGTTATAAGATAGGCTCAATGCACAAGGTCATATGATCTCAATGCCTCACAAAAACTTGAGGTGCCAAAATAGGGTGCAAATCAAGATAGGCATTCACAAAGCAAAGATGACATGGTTCAAACTTGTGATAGTAAAGCAAGGCATCGAAGACTATAAAACATGATGGGGTTAAAACGACGTGCTTAACATCCGCACACTAATCTCATATCAACCTTAAGGCTTCAACTTTCCAACTCCGTCAAGCACTTTTCAACCTCATAGCCAATCATAAGCCTAACACCCGCAAGCTCGTTTACAAGGGACAAAACACCCACAACTCATCATAACGTTACACACCTACCGCTTCACCTTCCATATACACATATCACGTCTTAAAGAACTAACGCATCGTGCTACTACGTCTACAAGTCACACGTGATATCAAAACAATTCTCGAGTCTACTCAGAAGAAAACAAGATCATAGAAAGGGGAGACAAATGTCAAGGACAATACTCATAGATTAGAAAGAATATATCCAATTCCAGATAAACAAGGATCCTCAAGCAAAGAAGTTTGCTAGAAACAAATTAATTGACAACTTCAAAGGTAACCCTTGTATCAAAGAAATCCAACAGGACCAATAAGAAGAAAATCAGCGCATTAGTTTGAAACAAATTCAAGCTGAGTCGAAGAAGTATGAAGTCTACAGAAAATAATATCTCAGACCCAAGACAAAGCTCACAAAACTCGAGCATAATTAAAATACTTCCGAATACATTGTTCGTAAAAGAATCGAAAACTTGCAAAAATCACTTCACAGTCTGAAAGAGAAGTTAAACAACAATCATCCTTCAAGAGAGTAATAAAAGCATAAACGTGGCTTTGCTCTAATTCAATTTCATGTTGAAGTAGATTATGTAGAGTTTTAAAAAAAACAACATGCACACAGGTTTGGTTAAGCACTAAAATATTTCCTCAAATATGTTAGAAAGATAATTAGGTGCACAACCTAACCAAAAACAATCATAAAACCCGGAAGAGAAATCAAATGCTTGTTCATAATTTCCCAAAGTCCATATTCGAACAAGCATGTATAAAAATTATAGCAAGGACAAAAGAGAAAGTTAAACTCTTTTTAGAAAAAGAAAATCCGAGGTAAAAGTTTGCTTATAAATTGGTAAGGGAAATAAGTGGTGCGTTACCAACGAACCGGTTTCCACTAAACAAGGAAGCTTTTCAAAACTTCATTTAAAATAGCGCATGCCAACTTTAAATTAACTTCGTCAAAATCGAGCAATGGTTTCAATCTCAATCAAGCAATAGAAAGCAAATTCCGTTTAATATTTCTTCAAAGAGAATTCGAAACATCTTTAAAAGTTCAAAACAAGACTCCAAAAGTGCTCTTGAAATCACCATCTCAAAAGAACATTCAAGAAGTTTAAGATGTACTAAAAAGGAGTCAAGCCATGCAAGAAAGGGTTTTAAATCAAAGTAGTTCAAACAAGATTCACTAGTCGTGAGACATCCAACAAGCTTCCAATTGACCCAAAAGAAAAAGTCGTAGGAAAAGACAACTCAATCATTAGTAATTTCTCAAGGATAAATCTTTGACTAAAAACTCTTGTAGAGATAATGAGAGAATAAACGAGGCACTATTTTGAAACGAATCAAACTGACTCATATAAGAATGAGATTCACCAGAGAAAGGAAAAACCAAGATCAATGGTAATGTTCATAAAATGTAAGAGATTAGTTAAAAACAAAGTCAAGTATGACATTCATATAGATGGAAGGTTTAATAGAGAATTTAGTCCGTTCATAGGAAGAAAGCTATGAGTCCAACAGTTTCAAAAGAACAACAATGGCATAAACCATGTAGTATGCTAAATCAAACTCAAATCAAAATGAATTAAGTAAAGTTTATCAAACGAAACTCAACCGGGATAAGAGCGAGAAATCCTTTCTTTCCAAAACTTTGAAAAGTACTCGAATACATAATCACATAAAGATGTGCATTGGAACCATAGTAAAATCGCTAGAAAGTCAAATTGTATTTTAGGAAAGTGCAGTTCCATAACACAGTAAAAGCACAGACGAGGCATTAGAAATAAATAGTTGTCAAACTGTATAAGAATTTTCAAAATTGCCCATATAGATAAGTGTATATCTTTTTAACAGCAATTTTCATAAAAATCTCAAAATTGGCTGTAATCACTGTCAAATAAGAGAAAAACTGAATCAACAATTTCTCTAAGTATGGACTCGAAATCAGGAGTTAAAAGGTATAGTGCATTAGGACTAGTTCAAAGCCATATCAAAGAATACAGGAATCATGAAGAACTCAAATAGAGTAAGATAGACGCAACAAAGATTTCAAACAAGCATATGCACTTAAGATCAATCAAGGATGCCTGTGGATAGAGGAATAAAATTGAAAAATCAAACTACTCCTCAAAAGGATCAGCAAACAAGAACTTCAAGTTAGGATATGAAAGAACAGGTCGACTCGAATAGAATTCAAGACACACAACTGAATAGCCTCGAGAAATAGTTTCCAACGTTCCCAAAACCCGCGATTCGCTTTACCCGAAACTCGTATATCATCTATGATAACCCATCAGTGCTTTCATATACATAGTTCACTAGTATTAAGCCGGCCAAACTTAATACCAAGATTTATGCAATGCAAGACTAACAGCGTTAATCAATAGACCGTCATGTGCATAAAGCTCTAATTCTTGTCTTTCGACAAGACCTAATACATGACAAACGCTCAGAGTATGCAATCGAAGCATAGTTGGTCCATTCCTCAGGTTCTACAGGAAAGACCGTTCTGATACCATAATGTAACACCCTAACTACCAAAGCTCACGCTTCCGGCTGCGCGACTCTGATAGCTCAGACATTACAACGACACTTATACTATTTAGTACTAAAATATGAGCCTGTTTAAAACTTTAAACTTTAAACCGCTCCCAAAAATAATTTTGCTATACAACGTACATCCATACATACCATACAACTTACAAAAAACTCATAAAGAGCACGTCCATATATATATATATGTATATATATATATATATATATATATATATATATATATATATATATATAAACAATATTACAAGCAGTATCCAATACAATCCATATCCCTCTTAAAGAACATCTCAAGATAAAGGCGAGGGTACAATAAATAATAATTAAAACAATACGAAGCATCTCAACAACAACTAATTAAACTCTTCGTAACTTCTGCGCCCATATCCTGAAAGGGGAAAAATGTAAGGGGTGAGAACATATCCTCGAAAGGGTTCTCAGTAGAGGGTTTTTGGGAATTACTGTAATAGGATACATGAAGATAACCGCACCAGTGATTAATAACCGTCTCATGCCTCTTTTCAAAAACAACAGTTTACAATGAAAGTAAAGTCGGAAATCTTTTCTAAAAGAGGAACCATTCAATTGTCAAAGACTCAAAAGCCTTTCAAAAAGGTTTAACCATGCTGAACCAAATTAGCATTTCATACTTTTCCAAATCAAAAACACAAAACCGAAAATAATCATTGGTCCATCTCATTTCAACCATGGCCCTAGGCCCAAACAATCCAACCATCAACCAATCACCACAAACCAACGGAGTCCCAGTTGCAAACATAGATAGGAAGTTCAAGCACAAACAAACAATTACAGCAAGTAGAACAATTAGCAGTTAATCACATAGGCAAACCAAGTACAATATACACACCCAAACAATGTCACATAGATGCATATGATGCATGCCTGTCCCTAGTGGCTGATGATATCATCTGTCAGTTATATAGCCAACCCGACACGTCCTGGTAGCTAACCATAGACAGAAACACCCATTGCGGAGCAAGTAGGTTTGAGCTACAACCCCATTGCTACTACCCGCTCAACCCAAAGCCAGTGGAATAACCACTACTGCGGCTACTACCCAGGCGGGTGTTTAAAAGCTCAACCTGGAGCGAGTGGAATCACCACTACTACCGCTACTACCTAGGCGTCACAGTCTCTGACCTAGAGCAAGTGGGACGAACCACAACCCTTGCTACTACCCAGGTATCTCAAGCATATATTCATTCAGTCCCAGCCATGGATCAACATCCATCTCAGCCATCCGGCTTAAATTCATAATTTATAGTCAGTCATACGGCCCATAACTCATTCGGCAATCAGCCATAAATAAATATCATACACAGCCATTCCGGCTCACGGTTCAATCCAGAACCAGCCAATATTCATAATCATACACAACAAAATACTAACACGAGGCTCTTCGAAATATACTTACTTACCAAAATAACACAAATGAACAGGTGCGATTCCGAACCGACCCGACAACATCCCCGTAGCAGCAAAAAGCTCCGGTGACTCAACAACAACCTTAGTTTCGACGCACATTTATCGAAACTCAACCCTGTGTAACCAAGATCTCAGAATCTCTAACGAAGTATAACAGGGCACTAACTTTAAGGGGTTTCGAAAACCAAACGCTTACCAAGAAAAGACGGTTTCTGGCGGCCACAATACCGATCCTAGTAGCCAACGGCATGGCGGCCATGACAACAACAGCAATGGAGTTTCAAAGGTGGCAGAAACCTCTCATTCCACGGCTCCCATGGTGGCTTCCGACAGAGACCGTAGCGGATTTGAATGGCGGCGGCAGCTAGCTTCCTTTAATGGCAACAAGAACAATGGCGGCGCCCAAGGATTCTAGTGGCGGCAGCGGCGGACCAGAGCACCAGAAGCAGAGGGGATTCATCTTGCTTCCCTCTCACACGTCCGTTCCACAGCAGTGGCCTCCACTGACCACAGCGGCGGACTCCACCCAAGGCGACGGTGACTGTTCAGACAGCGGTGACGGCACACGGAGGTGCGCGACAGCAGCGGCGAGTCCCTCTCCGCTCGGCGCCGACTCCACGCTTCTCTCATGGTCTCTCTCTCTTCCCTCTGGTCACGACTCACAGCGGAGACATGCCTGGCAGGAGCGGGACGTTCGGCGGCGCGAAACGCGAAGGGCTGGCAGCACCGGCGGCGATGTCGGGGCGCGGCGCGACGGTGCGGTGCAACGCTCTCCTTCCTCTTCAACCAGACGACGGCGCGGTGGCGGTGAAGCCCAGCTCACGGTGCAGTCTCTTCCCTCTCCTCCTCTCCTTCTCCTCCACGGATCCCGTTTCTCCGCGGTGGTTCACTGCTTCTGTTTTTTCTTCATGGGTTAAGGGAAACAAAATGTGTGTGTTGAGGGAGGTGAGGCTGCGGCTACTAGGATGAAGGGAGTTAGGGTTTCATTTTTGAAACCTAGGGTTAGGGGCACTTTGGTAACTTTACTAAAATTAGGGAATAGAGTAATTGATAACCCAAATTAAATCCAACACTAGATGTATATAAAAAATACTATTTGCTCATCAATTTTTACAAATTACTTTCAATAAAATGCCCAAATCAAATAATTAGAAATAATATACTTAATTTCTTCATTTTTCCAAAATAGCAATAGTAACATTTAAAATATTACTTATCTAATCCAAATCGTATAAAATCCTTATTACTTCATAACTATCAACTTTATAATTCAAATATAGAAAATAATCCAATAATTATAAAATTGGATAATAATCATAACTTATCTCAAATTCAATAAATCGAAACTAGCCTTAATTACCTTTAATAAAATAATTTCTCAAATTAAGGCTATAAATAACCATATGATTTGAGACTTGATCATAAAAAGACTTTTCAAAGGTTTTGGATCTTACAATATTGGAAGATGTTTTTATATTTTTTTAAATGTTATTTTTTATAATGAATATATTTTGAGTTGTGTTCAATTATATTGAATTGATTATTTTATTATTATTTTATTATAGTTTTTTTTGTTATTTTTTTCAAAAATTTTCAAAGAATATCCATAAATAATTGTGGGTATCTGCATTTGCTAAGGAGATAATTAAATAGGGGGACTTGCGACGAAAATGGAGAGCGAATGGGGGATATTTTTTTTAAATGGGATCGAAGGACAGAAAAAGGGGTCCATCGCTGTGCCCACACGAGTATCTATTACTATATCTAACTAACAACAAAAATTCAATTTGAGCCAATTTGAGATAGAACACGTGAACTTTATCTGCATTGGGTTTTAAGACAATGAACCTAATTCGAATTTAGGATCCTAACAATAGACCTAAATTGATCTTACTCACTTGACTTAATATTTTGAGTCATTACTATAATAAATATTATACTATTAAATATGATTATATTTAGTATATATAAAAGTTAAGTATACTTATAATAGATTTTATTATAATCAAACTAAAAAGATTCTAATTATCTTTTTTTTTTAATTTTAAATATTATTTACTATCTTATTGAAAAAGTGAATAATAATAATCACTCACATAATTAAATTAGATCATCCTAATATACACATGATACTACATATATCAAAAATTATTATATGTGATAAATTATTTTTTATTTGTATATTAAAAAAATATACAAATAATATAAACATGATTTTGTTTGTAGAAAAACAATAATAAAGGTTATTAATTAATTTAATTACATAATAAAAAATTATAAATAATAATAAAAAATAAGATCACTATTTTCACATACTATAAAGTTTTTAAAAAAAATTTAGACAATAAATCAATCCTCAATAAATTATACATTAGCTCTGTTAAAAAAATTAAATAATATATTAGAGATTACTATTTGTGTACTTATATATATATATATATGTATGTATGTATTATCGATTATTACGTTATAATTAATTTCTAACTCAATTTTTGGTAATTAAAATTTAAATGATTAAAATTATTAAATGCTAAATATTTTGTAGTTAACTAATTTTGCTTTTGTTATTAAAATTTTTAAAAAGGTGAGTTGTTAATCAATTCTGAATTCAAATTTAAATTTAAATTTGTGTAAGAAAATATTTTGAATTTTTTTTCACTAACCAGAATTAATTTTGAAATAAAAAATTATTTTATACATTATATTATTATAAAATAGTGTAGTCATTCATTTTTTTTAATGGCAATTATTGTCAAATAAAATGATATAAAAATGAAAAAAAAGATATTCCAATCTAGGAATAATAATTTATTTTTCAATAGAAGAAATTATATATTAAATAACAAAAGTTATTATAGTTTCTTTTTACACAATTTAATATACTCAACTACGGTGTTTTAGTAATATTACCAAAAAATATTAATTAATCTAATAGCTTTTTTAATGACATAAGTTTATAAGTTTAGAAGCTTAAAACTCATGTCATAAAATATAAAATTTTAACCGGTAATAATGTTGATCATATTAGTTGACTTCCTGAATGAATATGATACCAATAAATAAAACTGTCACAGTAAAATTTCAACAAAGGTAAATCTCCATAAATATTGCTATCATCAATGAGAATTGTTCTACTTTCAAGACAAATACTATTTTCTTTTACTGTATTTTCCAACTCGGCAGGTCAAGAACTAATCCTCGATGGATTGAAGCTCCATTTATTAAGGGTCTGTCGCTAGCCAATGAGTTGTTACATACACAAGGCGAAATTCAAAACTCTAATACTTACTTAGGTAGACGAGTGAGATGACAACTCAATCAATCCAAATCAATTAAAACAAATACTAATTATTTTTAATATTTTTAATATTAAAAATAATTAAATTTTTATTTTAATTATAACTTTGTAAAATATTTATAGTAATAATTATTATATATATCTTTTGTTTAATTTCTTTTAATAAAAAAAATTATATATTTTTATTAATTATTCTGTACAGTGTACGGAAACATACACTAGTTAAGTGTAGAAACCTGATTTTTATATAATAGAATAGAAGAATATATGTATCGTTATTAAGAAAATAACTCTTAGCAGCTATTTATTTTGTTTTTAGTTGTAATTAAAATAGTTGCTAATATATTAACCGGCAATAAAATATTAGCCATCTTATATTTTGTCGGTAAAAACTTTTAGCAGCAATTACACAATTATAGTAAAAATCGTTTTAATGGCGATAAAAAGTATACAATTATCAGTATAACGTATAGTAATAACAATCAATATATAATTACCGCAAAAACACAAATTAAATAACATATATAGTAGTCATTGTGTTATTATCACTAAAAATTTTTCCTAAAAATAATTTTGGTTATATTTTGTAATACTATTTAAAACTAATTCAAATTATCAATTTATTAAAAAGTTTATATATTATATTGTTTTTTTATGTAAATCCTTACTTGTTCTTTAATAGGTATAGATTATAGAATATTAGAATAGATGACCCGAGAAAATTGAACTTTTATTTATAGTAATAAATAAAAGATAATATAAAAGGAAAGTAAATAAAAGCATTAAATATGGAAACACAATAATCTTAGAAAAGATAATATAATATTAATTATGTTACATGTATATTAAAAATATGAGAATTAATTTATTCATTAATTTTTAGTGTGTACATAGTATTTTTGTTGAATATATATTATATTTTTAATTATTATGCTATTTGTATGCAAATTTTTTTTTTTTTTTACGGTATTTTCTATCCCAACAGGTGGACTAATTTGTCACTCATTGGAGTTCCGTTAAAGAGTTTCTCACTTACTAATAGGTTATGCATGCATAAAATGAGATTCAAATTTCTGATACTTGCTTAAGCGGATTAGTAAATTAATCACTGGACCAACTCAAATTGGTTGTTTGTACACAAAAATTAGCTATCGTATAAAATACATGTTGAAATATAAAATTCACTGTATAAAATTCACATAAAAAATAAATTAAACAACACATGTATTTATATACAAATAGATAATAATTGATTTTTTTGTGCATGTAATATTTTTTATACAATATTATATCATTTAAAACTAATTCAAATAATCAATTCAGTAAAAAAGTTTATAGCATTGTTTTGTTTATTAACGAGTGCCTATATATACTGAAGAACCTGTCAATTTACGTGAGGCATAACCATAGACATACTGCAAGGTGAAAATTAGAATTCCAAACCAAACGATATGAAAATCCTATTCTATTTTCCCACTCTCTTAGTACTTGTTCTCTCTATTGGATTTGGTATGCGCCAAATTCTTACAATTCAATATATATTATTTTTAATAATTATTGTTGTGATGATTTTAGTTTCTTTTCTAATAATAGTGTATTTTGTGTCCAAATATTTGTAGGAAATAACAAATTCCAGGTGACGGGGGAAAAATTATTATGCCAATGTCTTTTTTCCAAGAGTCTTTGTGCAAATCGAAATGCAACTGTAGATCCATGTTTCCTTTTTTGCAGATTTTGGATTAAATCCGCGGAATCTGAATGTAAACCATCAGGTTACTGCATGTGTACGTATCCAAATCCACATCCAGAACATGTATGTAAATGTCACACACCCCCACGTCGGTTAATTAATTTGTTATGAATGGAACACTCCACATACACACAACGTTCGCCTTCTTTTAGGTGGAATTATTCACCTTTTACAAAGTAAAGCTATGTAAGAATGGTAAATTGAATAAAGGTACAAGAATATATATTATGATTGTACTATTCATCTATCTATCTATCAAATAATAATAAAGCACGCGTTGTGTTATAATTTATTAATCATTCTACTTTTTTCAGCGAAAAATTTTTAAATAGAATTTAGACGGATTATCTTTTAGTTTGTCAAGTTAAAAAATACCATAAAAAACAAAAAATAAATCTAAGTTTTAGTATCTTCTGAATATTTTTGTCTATTAATAATAAAAAGGTACACTACAAGAAAAAAGGTCTGTCGGTACACTTTTTTCTTGTCACACTTTTGCGAGGGTGGCCACTAATTTGTGATTTGGCCACGCTGGCGAATGTGACCCTTTCAAAAGCATGCCGATAGCTCAAAAAACCTGGTGAAAAGCTATCGACACTTTTTTGCGCTTTTCGGTATGCTTTTAAAGCGTGATAGAAAGTTTATTTTTTTGTAGTGGTAAAAATTGAGATGTCATGTGAAGTTAATAGTTAAGAGCCGTTAGAAGATAATTTAATTAAATCTGTTAAATTATTTAAGAATTCTCAACTATCAACTTCACGTAAAATTAACTACACCTGAATTTTCACCTAATAAAAAATCTGGTCCTAACTATATAGAGTATATGCATCTCACGATAAATAAATAGAAAGTCAAAATATACTTCTAATTGTGTTAATTGTTTCAATAGCTAACATTAATTTTGTTTATTAAGGAAAGTGTAAATAATTATTTATGACCATGAAAGATTTAAATGTTAATAAAATAAATAATAAAAAATAAAATTAATATTGTACCCATTAAAGATGAATTTTTGACAAAAGTATCTGCTCATTAAATTTAGAGTTAATTCCTTTAAAAAAATTTTAAAATCTCTAAAATATTCTTTTTATCAACTTCAACCTTTTAACTTTTCATTCATTCCAATTTTTCAACTTCTTCCACTACGATGATTCTTCTAGGAGCATTGTCCAAACTTCACCGTGGTTATTTCTCCATTCCAAACTATGTTGCAGAATTTCCTCACAAGAAAGAAAAAAAAAAATGCTCCAAAACAAATCATGTTGCCCAACCCAGATCTACCTTTGCACTCTAGATGCCGCTGCAATAATTGGTTGCATATGAAAGGATAAAACCAATTGCACTAAGAACCTTTATCTAAGCACTAACCAAGATGCAAAACAAGAGCAAAAGAATAAGAAAGAGAAAGCAAACAACTCTCACAAAAGAACAATGTTGAAGCCAATGCTTTGGGTTCCACTATCCCGGAAAGAGACAAAGGCTTGTGAAGACATCACTAGCACCATTATGTTTGTAAGGTGTAATCCAAAAGAGAAAATCTCCCAAACTTGCAATAGATCAGAAGAGAAATAGGCAATCGATGTATCCCTGAGACATGCAAGGGTTGTTTGATTTGAGGTACAAATGTAACAATAAAAAAATTAATTAACTATTTATTAAAATAAAATAATAATTTAATGGTTTGGAATAGGTTAAAAGTGATAAGAAATATTAAATTAGAAAATTTAATGAAAAAAATAAAATTTAGCGTAAAAATTTGAATTCTCGCAAAAGAGCGCGTACCAGCTTAAATTGTCTGGTACTGTGAATGAAAAAATTTAATCAATGATTAAATGAATTTAAGAAGTTGAATTTTATAAATTAGGGAAGATAAAAACATTTGGAATAAAAAAATCGAATACTTATTTTAAAGTTTTGGCTCGAGATTGGGCCAAACGAACCAAAACGCAAAGCGGACTCAAATTGGGCCCACGTCTAATATCTACTTAATATACTAAAACTAGATTTTTCCACAACTAATGAAGGTGAGGTGTCGATCCCTCATGATTCCGTTTTCCCACCAAAATGAATGCACTTTTCTCTATTCTAAATTATTTTATTAAAAAAATCTTTATTATAATTATATTATAATTAATATTTAATGAATAATACATAATTATACTAATTTAGAAACATATCTTTATTATAATTATATTAAATTAATATTTAATGCATTATTAAACTACTTATCAATTATATATCAATTGAAAATACTTTTAATTATAATAATAATAATAATAATAATAATAATAATAATAATAATAATAATAATAATAATAATAATAATAATAATAGCACCGATCGTAGTAATCATGATAAGAATATTTGATTCTAATCATAAACTGATCAAATCTTATGATATTAATAACGCACATTGATTTTAAATATTTTTAGTCATTTTAATTTATTAATTTTAAAAATATTTATATAATTCTAATTCTTATTCATTATCCAATAATAATAATAATAATAATAATAATAATAATAATAATAATAATAACTTGAAAAATCCGTATATAAACTATTTCAATTATCCGTGTATTATTATTAATTCAATCAATTATTTCAACTAATTAATTCAATCAATTATTTCTTAATTTATTTTTTTGAATTCAATAAATCAAATAAAATCAATTATACTAATTATTTTTATCAACTAATTGATTTGATTAATTCTTTAAAATATTTTTATTTTATTTATTTAAATACATGAATTATAACTAATTAGTTATTTAATTTTATTAGGATAAATATCAAATTCTATTCCTAATATAAAAATACAAAATTTTATTCCTTCCATTTTTATTTCACCACTATAAAAGACCATATATGCTAGAAGAAAATATCATTTATTTACCAATTACTCTTTCATTGGGTAGCTTTTACAACCAATCTTTTTCTTCCTGTGAGGTGTCGTCGCAAGAAGGCAACTATTGTTGACACAAACCACCACACACTCTCCAACTTCCGTACTCATCATTCAGAGCAATATATGATATATTATCCATGAGGCATTTATAAACCATAGTGTTATCATGTATGCATAAATAAAAAAAATTGTATTTAAACTTAAGTCATTTACCTGTTTGTGTGGTATATTGTAGTGTAAAATTACTTTCAATTTGTGTTGTGCAATTGTAAGACCTAGAATCTTTGAAAAGTCTTTTTATGATCAAGTCTCAAATCATATAGTTATTTATAGCCTTAATTTTTAGAAATTATTTTATTAAAGATAATTAAGGCAAGTTTTGATTTATTGAATTTGAGATAAGTTATGGTTATTATCCAATTTTATAATTATTAGATTATTTTCTATATTTAAATCATATAGTTGGTAGTTATGAAATAAAAAAAATTTTTATATGATTTTGGACTAAATAATTAATATTTTAGAATATTGATATTATTGTTTTGGAAAATGAAGAAAATAAGTATATTATTTCTAATTATTTGGTGGGGACATTTTATTGAAAATAATTTATGAAATTGATGAGCAAATAGTATTTTTAAACATTATTATTAATGGATTAGAATTTATTTCTAATTACTATAATATCCCTATTTTTATTTGAAATTACAAAAGTAACCCTAACACTAACCCTGAAACCCTAACCCATGACCCTGTTTCCTCACAACTGTTGCATCCCTCCCTTCTAACAGCAGCACACACGGTTTCATTCCTCTTCTTCCATGAAAGGAAAGAGGCAGAAGCAGAAAACAGAGAGAAGGGGAAAGGGACTACCGATCTGAGGAGAGATGAAGGACGGTGCCGGCGGCCGTCACTGCCGCCGCGCCGCCGTGTTGCACCGGAGAGGATGAGAGAGCGAGGAACAGATCCGAGAGGGGAGGAGGGCGACGCAGCCGCCGAGCCGTCACCGTGCCGATCGTCTTCCTCGCCGCCAGTGCCGTCGTTGTCACCCTCGATGGAGGAGAGAGGGGAGAGCGCTCGCGAGGAGCTACTGCAGAAGCCACCGCGCGTTGCTGCTGCAGCCTAATCGCGTCGCCGCCGACCATGAAGTTGCCGCCGATTTGTCGCGTGAGGAGCCCGTGCCGTCGCCGATCATCCTTGCGCTGCGTCGGAGGCAGACCTGCGAACTGAAGGGAGCGCGACCCATAGCCACAGACAAAGAAGAAAGGACGCGCGCGGGAGGTTGAAGCCGCCGCTGTCACCGCCGCTGCCATGAATGGGGGTCGTTGCCACCGCCCTGCACGCCGGCGCCGTACACCACATCGCCGGAGGGCCAGAACGCGATGGAGGAGAAGCCTACCTTCGCCACTGCCTTTCATTGTCGCCGGAGTTCTGAGGCCACCGGAGCCACCGCCGGAGCTTCTGGCTACTTCTGCCATCACCGGAAAACTCTATCGGTAAGGGCTTTGAACCTGGTTTTCATTCGTTTAAGATTTCGGAAGCTTTATCGCCTCTGTATGTGGGTTTCAGTTACCAACGCCGGAGTCCGGTCGCCGCTGTCATTTGAGGTGGCTGCTGGGCTGCCGCCGAACCGGTTCAGAGACTGCCGCTGTTCGGTTCAGCCGTTCCTTCTTCGTTTTGGTAAGTAAGTATGTTTTGGAAAGCCTCGCGTTAGTATTTCGTTGTGTTTGGTTAATGAATATGAATTTTGGTAACGTGGGGTCGGGTCCTAATTATTATATGTTGGGATTAGTGTTGCTATGGTTATTGCAAAAGTGGCTGGGAGCTGAGGTTTTGGTTGCCGTCAGTTTGGGTTGAGGCGGAAAGGACTCTGTGAGGCGTTTGGGTTATGAAATTGCGTTTTGAGGTAGGGGCGCTTTCTGAAAACTATAGTTTATTATTGGAATTATTACATATGGGTACTGATGTGAGATATTGTGTATTTGGTGATTGTATCTGCCTTATGTATCAT
This sequence comes from Arachis hypogaea, assembly GCF_003086295.3. Taxonomy (NCBI): domain Eukaryota; kingdom Viridiplantae; phylum Streptophyta; class Magnoliopsida; order Fabales; family Fabaceae; genus Arachis; species Arachis hypogaea. The sequence continues at coordinate 46,476,616 of NC_092053.1, forward strand.
TTGATTGACTCGAATGACTATGGATGTTGGTTTGGCTGAAGTGTTGTGTGGCTTGTGAAATGTAATGTTTGAAGTTGATTCTTTAAAGATTTGAAATCTGAGTTTAATACGTTGAAGATTGGTTTGAATTGAGTCAATTATTTTGATGATGTGAAAAATAGAATACACTCTTGAATTCAGCCTAGCTTCCTTTAAATGATCTGGTTTTTGATAAATGATTGTTACTGAACTGTTTCTTTAAAGCTTTGGAAATGAGTTTATTCAGCTGATAACGATTCGATTTTGAAACGGTTTCCTTGAAATATGGAATTGAGATGACTGTTGGATTTGGCTTGCCTTGAACTGATTTTGGAATTCGAGCTATTGGAAAAGGATTGTGGAATGGTTTTGTTGGGACTCGAACCGGGTGGCAAAGTCTAAGTTTTAGGGGAGATGCTGCCGGAATTTCTATAAAATATGAGTCTTTATTAAAATGTTGTTTGGAAAAATGATGAGTTAAAGACTTCTACTATTTTAATTGAATTATCAAGAAAAGGATGATTCATGCTTTTGAAATGAATTATTAAAGAGGAAATTGTGATTTAGTCTTGCTTCGTAAGAAAGGCATTGTATCTCTTTCGGGAGAAAGTTAATTAGGTGAAACTTATGTTTTAAAGTTGTTTTAAATGTGACAAGGGTAATACCTTTGAATTTGACTTGAGGGTTTCAATTAGAGGAGTTTCAATGACTTTGAAAGAACCTAAATGTCTATTGACAAGTTTCATTTTGAAATGTTTTGAGAAAGGTTTTAAGTACTCTTTGAATTCTGAATTTTTGCAAGACTAAAACAATTTTGAACAGTTGAAATGCTTTAGAATTTATCATGGGGGTTGAAGCTGGTTTTGCCTAAGTAAAGGAAACGACTTTGAAGGAAGTAAATGATTACGTGACTCGGTTTGGCTTAGATCTTATTTTATTACTCAAATCGGAAAGCCAAGGTTTTAATAATTTTAAATGATTTTGGCGAAATGAGTTATGCTATTCTCTCCTAAGGACTTGGGACTCTGCCGAGAAACTTTTGTTACAAAAATCCCATTGTTGGATGGGTGATTTTGAATGTTTCAAAAGAAATCTTTAACTTTCCATGGTTTTGGAAGTTTTGGAAAGAGAATGCCAAGAGTGGCTTTGTTTTAAAAAGGGAACTCACTTTGAGTAAATTTGGCTTATGAGCCTGAGATGATTTGAGAAACGAGATTTCTAAAGCCAAGGATGAAAAGAGTTGAGACTTGATTTCAAAGTAAAATGAATTGAGAAAATGATTTATGGCTTAAATGCCGATTTCACGAATTTGATGATTTTGAATGTGGAAGTGCTGTTTTGTTGAGAGCCGAAATGGCTGTGTATGATTATACATATTGATTGGTTCTGGATTGAACCGTGAGCCGGAATGGCTGTGTATGATATGAATATTGGCTGGTTCTAGAATGAACCGTGAGCCGGATGGCTGAGATGGATGTTGATCCTTGGATGAGATTGAATGCATGTTTATGCTGAATCATTGATAAATGTGAATGTTGCACTTCCACTATCGGAGATAAGAGTTTCTCTGGGAGAAAGCAGTGGCTAGCCACCACGTGCTCCAGGTTGAGACTCGAAGCTCTTATGACCCTATGTCGTAAATGTGGCCGGGCACTGTGAAAGGCCCGGATGAGCTCGCCCCCATGAATATTCACCAGTGAAGGTGATGGATATGGATCATGATTATGATCAAGTTTATATTGAGTATAACTCGAGTTGGGGATGCGCGATAGAGGGACAGTCCAATGGTTAGCTACCAGGACTTGTCGGGTTGGCTCTATGACCGACAGATGATATCATCAGCCACTAGGGACAGGCATGCATCATATGCATCTATGTGACATTATTTGGGTGTGCATATTATACTTGGTGTGCCTATGTGATTAATTGCTAATTGTTCTACTTGCAATAACTGTTTGTTTGTGCTTGCATCTTCCTATTTGTGTTTGCTACTGGGACTCTGTTGGACTGTGGTGATTGGTTGATGGTTGGATTGTTTGGGCCTAGGGCCGTGGTTGAAATGAGATGAATCGATGGTTGATTTCGGTTTGTGTTTCTGGTTTGGAATAAAATATGAAAGGCTGTTTTGGTTCAGCATAGATAAACCGTTTTGAAGGGCTTTTGAGTTTTTGAGAATTGAATGGTTCCTTTTTCAGAAAAAATTTTCGACTTTACTTTTATTGTAAACTGTTGTTTTTGAAAAGAGGCATAAGACGGTTATTAATCACTGGTACAGTTTACCTTCACGTATCCTATTACAGTAATTCTCAAAAACCCTCTACTGAGAACCCTTTCGAGGATGATGTTCTCACCCCCCTACATTTTTCCCCTTTCAGGATATGGGCGCAGAAGTTACGTAGAGCTTATTTAATTGTTGTTGTGATGCTCTGTATTATTTTAGTTATGGTTTACCGTACCCTCGCCTTTATCTTGATATAATCTGTAAGAGGGATAGGAATTGTATTGGATTATGTTTGTAATATTACTTATATATATATTTATGTATATATATATAGATGTACTCTTTATGAGTTGTTGTAAGTTGTATGGTATTTATGGATGTACATTATCGAACGAAAGTATCTTTGGGAGCGGTATTGCGGTTTAAAGTTTTAAACAGGCTCATATTTTAGTATTAAATAGTATAAGTGTCGTCGTAATGTCCGAGCTATCAGAGTTGCGCAGCCGGAAGCGTGAGCTTTGGTAGTTAGGGTATTACATTATGGTATCAGAGCAGTTCTTCCTGTAGAGCCTAAGGAATGGACTGACTATGCTTCAATTGCATACTCTGAGCGTTTGTCATGTAATAGGTCTTGTCGAATGACGAGAATTAGAGCTTTATGTACATGACGATCTATTGATTAACGCCGTTAGTCTTGCATTGCATGATTCCTGATATTAAGTGTGGCCGGCTTAATACTAGTGAATTATGTATATGAGAGCACTAATGGGTTATCATAGATGATATACGAGTTTTGAGTAAAGCGAATCGTGGGTTTTGGGAACGCTAGAAATTATTTCTCGAGGCTATTCAGTTGTGTGTCTTGAATTCTGTTCGAGTCGACCTGTTCTTTCGTATCCTAACTTGAAGTTCTTGGTTGTTAATCCTTTTGAAAAGTAGTTTGATTTTTCAACTTTATTCCTCTATTTATATGCATTCTTGTTTGATCTTAATTGCATATGCTTGTTTGAAATCCTTGTTGCATCTATCTTCCTCTGTTTGAGTTCTTCTTGATTCACGTGTTCCTTGATGTAGCCTTGAACTTGTCTTAATGTGCTGTGACTTTTAACTCCGGGTTCCGAGTTCATTCTTAGAGAACTTGTTGATTCAGTTTTCCTCTTATTTGACAGTGATTATAGCTAATTTTGAGATTTTTATAAAAATTGCTGTTGATTAGATATATACTTATCTATATATGAAACTTTGAGATTTCTTATGCAGTTTAACAACTATTTATCTATAATACCTCGACTGTACTTTTACTGGTTTACAGAATTTCACTTACTTTAAAAGTAAATTGGCATTCTAGTAATTTTACTATAGTTCCAATGCACATCTTCATTTGATTATGTATTTGGATATTTTTCAAAATTTTAAAAAGAAAGGATTTACCACTTTGGTCTCGGTTGAGTTTCGTTTGATAAGCTTTACTTAAATTATTTTGAATTGAGTTTGATTTAGCATGCTATATGATTCATGCCATTGTTGTTCTTTTGAAAATGTTGGACTCATAGCTTTCTTCTTATGAACGGACTCGTTCCTTCTTAAGCTTTTCACCTCTATGAATGTCATACGTGATTCTATTTTTAACTAATCTTTTACATCTTGTGAACATCACCACTGATCTTGGTTTGTCCTCTCTTGTGAATCTCATCCTTATGAGGGTAAGTTTAATTCGTTTCAAGTTAGTGCATTGTTTATTTTCCCATTATCTCTACAAGAGTTTTTAGTCAAAGATTTATCATTGAGAAATTACAAATGACTGAGTTGTCTTTTTCTATGACTTTTATATTCTTTTGGATCAATTTAAAACTTATTTGATGTTTCATGTCTAGTGGATCTTGTTTGAACTACTTTAATTTAAGATACTTTCTTGCAAGGCTTAACTCCTTTTTAGTGCATCTTAAACTTCTTGAATGTTCTTCTAAGATGGTGATTTCAAGAACACTTTTGGAGTCTTGTTTTGAACTTTTTAAAGAAGTTTTGAATTCTCTTTGAAGAAATATTAAACGGAATTTACTTTCTATTGCTTGATTGAGATTGAAACCATTGTTCAATTTTGATGAAGTTAATTTAAAAATCGGCATGTGCTATTTTAAATGAGGTTTTGGAGAACTTCCTTGTTTAGTGGAAATTGGTTCGTTTGTAACGCAGTACTTATTTCCTTTACCAAATTGTAAGCAAATTTTTACTTTGGAGTTTCTTTTCTAAAAAGAGTTTAACTTTCTCTTTCGTCCTTACTATAAATGTTATACATGCTTGTTTAAATATGGGCTTTGAGAATTTTTGAACAAGCAATTGATTTCTATTCCGAGTTTCATGATTACTTTTGGTTAAGTTGTGCATCTAATTACCTTTCTAAAATATTTGAGAAAATATTTTAGCTCTTAGCCAAACCTGTGTGCATTTTGTTTTTAAAACTCTACATGATCTACTTCAACATGAAATTGTATTGAAGTAAAACCACGTTTATGCTTTTGCTACTCTTTTGAAGAATGTTTGTTGCTCAACTTTTCTTCTAGACTGCGAAGTGATTTTTCCGCAAGTTTTCAACTCTTTCAAGAACAAAACAATCGGAAGTATTTTAATTGTGCTCTTGAGTTCTGTGAGCTTTGTCTTGGGTCTGAGATATTCTTTTCTGTAAACCTCATACTTCTTCGACTCAATTAGAAATTGTTTCAAACTAATGCGCTAATTTTCTGCTTATTGGTCCTGTTGAATTTCTATGATCCAAGGGTTACCTTTGGAGTTGTCAATCGATTTATTTCTAGCAAACTTCTTTGCTTGAGCATCGTTGTCTATCTGGAATCGGATACATTCTCTTAAATCTATAAGTATTACCCTTGACAATTGTCTCTTCGTTCTAAATCTGGTATCCTTTTGAGTAGACTCGAGAATTGTTTTGATATCACGTGCGACTTGTAGTCGTAGTAACGCGATGCGTTAGTTCTTTAAGACATGATACGTGTATACGGAAGTTGAAGCGGTAGGTGTGCAACGTATGAGTTATGGGTGTTTTGTTCCTTGCAAATGGGTTTGCAGTTGTTAGGCTTATGATCGGTTATGGGGATTGTAAAGTGCTTGATGGAGTTGGAAAGTTGAAGCTTTGAGGTTGAGATGAGATTAGTGAGCAGATGTTGAGCACGTCGTTGGAACCTTATCCTGTTTTATAACCTTCAATGCCTTGCCTTACTATCACATGTTTGACCCATGTCACCTTTTTGTATTGAGCCTACCTTGTAATGTTCGCATTGCACCCACACTTCTACCTTTACATCCTTATGCTTATGACAGTCAAAGTATTTGAAAATCATATATACGATTATATTTTGAGATATTCTTGCTTCTTCCTTAAATGTGTTCAAGGGTGAACTGTTATGGAATTTCTTTCGTTTTGTATCAATTTTCGAGGGCGAAAATTTTTATAAGGTGGGTAAAATGTAAGACCCAGAATCTTTGAAAAGTCTTTTTATGATCAAGTCTCAAATCATATAGTTATTTATAGCCTTAATTTTCAGAAATTATTTTATTAAAGATAATTAAGGCAAGTTTTGATTTATTGAATTTGAGATAAGTTATGATTATTATCCAATTTTACAATTATTAGATTATTTTCTATATTTAAATCATATAGTTGGTAGTTGTGAAATAAAAAGGATTTTTATATGATTTTGGACTAAATAATTAATATTTTATAATATTGATATTACTATTTTGGAAATGAAGAAAATAAGTATATTATTTCTAATTATTTGGTGGGGACATTTTATTGAAAATAATTTATGAAATTGATGAGCAAATAGTATTTGTATACATTATTATTAATGGATTAGAATTTATTTCTAATTACTATAATATCCCTATTTTTATTTGAAATTACAAAAGTAACCCTAACCCTAACCCTGAAACCCTAACCCATGACCCAATTTCCTCACAACTGTTGCATCCCTCCCTTCTAACAGCAGCACACACGGTTTCATTCCTCTTCTTCCATGAAAGGAAAGAGGCAGAAGCAGAAAACGGAGAGAAGGGGAAAGGGACTACCGATCTGAGGAGAAATGAAGGACGGCGCCGGCGGGCGTTACTGCCGCCGCGCCGCCGTGTTGCACCGGAGAGGATGAGAGAGCGAGGAACAGATCCGAGAGGGGAGGAGGGCGACGCAGCCGCCGAGCCGTCACCGTGCCGATCATCTTCCTCGCCGCCAGTGCCGTCGTTGTCACCCTCGATGAAGGAGAGAGGGGAGAGCGCTCGCGAGGAGCTACTGCAGAAGCCACTGCGCGTTGCTGCTGCGGCCTAACCGCGTCGCCGCCGACCGTGAAGTTGCCGCCGATTTGTCGTGCGACGAGCCCGTGCCGTCGCCGATCATCCTTGCGCTGCGTCGGAGGCAAACCTGCGAACTGAAGGGAGCGCGACCCATAGCCACAGACAAAAATAAAGGACGCGCGCGGGAGGTTGAAGCCGCCGCTGTCACCGCCGCTGCCGTGAATGGGGGTCGTTGCCATCGCCCTGCACGCCGGCGCCGTACACCACATCGCCGGAGGGCCAGAACGCGATGGAGGAGAAGCCTACCTTCGCCACTGCCTTTCACTGTCGCCGGAGTTCTGAGGCCACCGGAGCCACCGCCGGAGCTTCTGGCTACTTCTGCCATCACCGGAAAACTCTACCGGTAAGGGCTTTGAACTTGGTTTTCATTCGTTTAAGATTCCGGAAGCTTTATCGCCTCTGTATATGTTGGTTTCAGTTACCAACGCCGGAGTCCGGTCGCCGCTGTCATTTGAGGTGGCTGCCGGGCTGCCACCGAACCGGTTCAGAGACCGCCGCTATTCGGTTCAGCCATTCCTTCGTCGTTTTGGTAAGTAAGTATGTTTCGGAAAGCCTCGTGTTAGTATTTCGTTGTGTTTGGTTAATGAATATGAATTTTGGTAACGTGGGGTCGGGTCCTGATTATTATATGTTGCGATTAGTGTTGCTATGGTTATTGCAAAAGTGGCTGGGAGCTGAGGTTTTGGTTGCCGTCAGTTCGGGTTGAGGCAGAAAGGACTCTGTGAGGTGTTTGGGTTATGAAATTGTGTTTTGAGGTAGGGGCACTTTTCGAAAACTATAGTTTATTATTGGAATTATTACATATGGGTACTGATGTGAGATATTGTGTATTTGGTGATTGTATCTGCCTTATGTATCATTTGATTAACTCAAATGACTATGGATGTTGGTTTGGCTGAAGTATTGTGTGGCTTGTGAAATGTAATGTTTGAAGTTGATTCTTTAAAGATTTGAAATCTGAGTTTAATCCATTGAAGATTGGTTTGAATTGAGTTAATTATTTTGATGATGTGAAAAATAGAATACACTCTTGAATTCAGCCTGGCTTGCTTTAAATGATCTGGTTTTTGATAAATGATTGTTACTGAACCATTTCTTTAAAGCTTTGGAAATGAGTTTATTCGGCTGATAACGATTTGATTTTGAAACGGTTTCCTTGAAATATGGAATTGAGATGACTGTTGGATTTGGCTTGCCTTGAACTGATTTTGGAATTCGAGCTGTTGGAAAAGGATTATGGAATGGTTTTGTTGGGACCCGAACCGGGTGGCAAAGTCCAAGTTTTAGGGGAGATGCTACCGGAATTTCTATAAAATCTGAGTCTTTATTAAAATGTTGTTTGGAAAAATGATGAGTTAAAGACTTCTACTAAATGTCTATTGACAAGTTTCATTTTGAAATGTTTTGAGAAAGGTTTTAAGTACTCTTTGAATTCTGAATTTTTGCAAGACTAAAACAATTTTGAACAGTTGAAATGCTTTAGAATTTATCATGGGGGTTGAAGCTGGTTTTGCCTAAGTAAAGGAAACGACTTTGAAGGAAGTAAATGATTACGTGACTCGGTTTGGCTTAGATCTTATTTTATTACTCAAATCGGAAAGCCAAGGTTTTAATGATTTTAAATGAATTTGGCGAAATGAGTTATGCTATTCTCTCCTAAGGACTTGGGACTCTGCCGAGAAACTTTTGTTACAAAAATCCCATTGTTGGATGGGTGATTTTGAATGTTTCAAAAGAAATCTTTAACTTTCCATGGTTTTGGAAGTTTTGGAAAGAGAATGCCGAGAGTGGATTTGTTTTAAAAAGGGAACTCACTTTGAGTAAATTTGGCTTATGAGCCTGAGATGATTTGAGAAACGAGATTTCTAAAGCCAAGGATGAAAAGAGTTGAGACTTGATTTCAAAGTAAAATGAATTGAGAAAATGATTTATGGCTTAAATGCCGATTTCACGAATTTGATGATTTTGAATGTGGAAGTGCTGTTTTGTTGATAGCCGAAATGGCTGTGTATGATTATACATATTGATTGGTTCTGGATTGAACTGTGAGCCAGAATGGCTGTGTATGATATGAATATTGGCTAGTTCTGGAATGAACCGTGAGCCGGATGGCTGAGATGGATGCTGATCCATGGATGAGATTGAATGCATGTTTATGCTGAATCATTGATAAATGTGAAAGTTGCACTTCCACTATCGGAGATAAGAGTTTCCCTGGGAGAAAGCAGTGGCTAGCCACTGATGCACGGAAAACTTGTCTCAAAACAAATTTCCTTCGGCAAGTGTACCGAATTTGTCGTCAAGTAAAAACTCACAATAGAGTGAGGTCGAATCCCACAAGGATTGATTGATCAAGCAACTTTAATTAGAGGAATGTTCTAGTTGAGAGTTGCAGAAAATAAAATTGCGGGAAGGTAATGGATAGAAAAGTAAATGCTAGAATTAAAGAGCTAAAAGTAAATGACTGAAAGTAAATTGCAGAATTGTAAATGGGAATGGGGGAATTGCTCATAAAAGTAAATATCAAAAATTAAAGAGAATGGGTAAGATCAGAAATGGGGAGTTCATTGGGCTTAGGAGATGTTGCATTCTCCGGATCAATTTCATTTTCATCTCTTCCTCAATCAATGCACTCATTGATCTCCTTGGCAATCTTAAGTGATTGAATTACAATTTCTTGTAATTCAATCTCTCAAATCTTGATCAATAGCCAATTCCTTGGTCAATTGCTCATGAGAAGAGATGAAGTATGGTCACTGATTATACCACATGCATTTCCCAAACCAAGTGTTGAGAGGATTATAGTCACATATCCATCCAAACCCAATTTGGTCCAGCATGAGAAGGCATTTCTAGCTTGATCTCTTCATTCCTCTTTCAAGGTTCAGAAGAGATCCAAGTATGAATAGTTTCTTTTCCAAGATAACTACCCAATTGGATGAAGATCGAAAGCTTTCAAGTAAAATCAAGAGAAAAGATAGAAGAAGAATAATGAAAACTAGTATTGATCCATCAAATTACAACAGAGTTCCCTAACCCAATGAAAGGGGTTTAGTTGTTCATAGCTCTGGAAAATGAAAACAAGGATGGAGAATACATTATGAAAACTAGAAGTGCAGAGAAAGTAAAATACAGAGAGTAGTTCTATGCCAAGAGGCTCCCTATAATTTCCAACTCTCCAAAATAATTCAAAGCTACTCCTATATATACTACTCTTCTGTTCTTCTAGTTGATTCTTCAAGTCTTGGGTACGGGCCTTTGGATCTTGAGTTTGAAGCAATTCTCTTCTTCATTGGGCTCAGCTTTACTTGCAGAGAGAAAGTGTGAAGTGGGCAGAGACTTTAGCTCAGGACGTTAGTGGTGTTAACGTTCAGTGAAAATATGGGTTCGAGAACGTTAGTGACATTCAACTTTTTCACTAACATTCCTTACCTAAGTAAGAGCCACGTTAACCTCAACGTTAGTGGCACAAACGTTGCCACTAACATTGCCTCTTTGTCCTTCGCGCACGTTATTGGGACTCAACTTTCCCAATAACGTTGAGAAGCCTCCCCCTTCTCTACGTTAGAGTCCACGTTAACTTAGTTAACGTGGCTCTTTTAACATAGGCTTGCCGACCTTCGAGAACATTATTGACACTTAACATTGTCACTAACGTTCCAATGTGTCCCTTAGCTCCCACGTTAGAGTCCACGTTAACTAGGTTAACGTAGCTTCTAACGTGGCAATGCTAGCCATCTCCAACATTAGTGACAAAGTTGAGTGTCACTAACGTTGGCTCAACATTCTCTTATCCACGTTAGCTTCCACGTTAACTAAGTTAACGTGGGAGTTAACGTGGCTCATGGTGGCATGTGTGGGCTCCTTCCAACATTAGTGACAATGTTGGGTATCACTAACGTTGGTGTCACCTCCCTTCTTCACATTAACTTCCATGTTAACTAGGTTAATGTTGGAGTTAACGTGGCTTCTTGGGGATAGTGTGTGTTCATCCCAACGTTAGTGACAATGTTTAGTGTCACTAACATTGTCGACCACCTAGTCTCTTCACGTTAGCTTCCACATTAACTAGGTTAACGTAGAAGTTAACGTGGCCTTGTGTGACTTGACCAACGTTAGTGACAATGTTGAATGTCACTAACGTTGGCTTCCCCCCTTTTCCTCTTAACTTTAGAGGCCACGTTAACTAAGTTAACGTGGACTCTAATGTGGCCACTCATGATCTTGGTCCAACGTTAGTGATAATGTTAAGTGTCACTAACGTTGGCTCCATTTCTTTACTTCCACGTTAGAGTTCACGTTAACTTAGTTAACGTGACTCTTAACGTGGGTAATGATGGCTTCGAGAGCGTTATTGGCAATAACTTTTCTCATTAACTTTGCAAGTTACTCCCATTCCACGTTAGTGTTAACGTTAGTGTAACTAACGTAGCCACTAATGTGGTTCTTCTTTGCTTCCTTTGTCCTGAAATCAAGCAATAAAGTGCATCAAAGTTCTAGTCCAAGTCATGGGAAATGCAACATCCAATTTGTCCTTAAATTTATGCAAAATCCTCATGAAATCATGTAAAGTGCACAATGTATGCTTGAATCAAGATGTAAGTGAATATCTACCCAAAACTAGCTTATTTCCTAAGAAAATGCATGAAACTACCCTAAAAATAGTAAAGAAAAAGGTCAGTGAAACTGGCCAAAATGCCCTGGCATCACAACACCAAACTTAAAGCTTGCTTGTCCCTAAGTAAGTACTGGAACAAGAGAATGATGAAAGGAATGCTAAGAGAAATGAGTCATTCTTGTGGAAGTCATGTCCCTGGTTTTATGGTGGTTTCATGCATAGCAACTTAGGTTCATTCCTGGCTTTCAGACCTTTATCATGTCCTAGAATACTCACTGTGATTGCATCCCATGAGACTTTTATTCATTGATCCTTTTGTTGTTATTTCAGAGCTTATTTTTTTTTGTTCTTAAGCTAAGTGCTCTGTAAGGGGGCAACTCTTTAAAATAAGCTTTCAGCCAACACTCCCGAACCAGTTGGTTCAAGGTGCTAGGTGTTGAAGCACCCCTAAGGACTTACTTGCTCAAGTCTCTCCCCCATACATACACACCACAGGCACAAAGTTTATTTATTTTCTTTTCTTGAGACCTTGGTGTCCATCACCTCTTTGGGTTACTAAATGCTCTGTGATGAGGGTTACTCTTGATAGTGGACTTTCAGCTGATAATCCCGGGTTAGTTAACCCAAGTTACCAAGTGATAAGGCACCCCTAAGAGCTTATTCATCCAAGTATATCCCTCACACAGGAGCACCACAGACACATGTCTCAAGATTAAGACCATTGGTGCCTAGCCTTATTGCTTACTATTTTTCTTTTATTCCTCAACTTTGATTGTTCTTTCCCTTTTCCTTATTAGGATCTTCTTATTTATCTAGTCTCATGGGGTGTGTCTCAAGCATAGTATTCATGACAGATAGTTGTCTTCCCACCTTTGTGGTTGAACCAACTTAGCTAACTTATGACCACACCACAAATTCAGGAACTTACTCCATAGTATGAACTCCTCTCTGGTCTTTTGAAAACACTCATTCTCTTTTCATTTGATTTAAAGGGACAAACATACAAGTAAGCAAAGTAAAGATGCAGTGACATAGAGACTAGCACACAGAGACCTCTTTAACACAAAAACTTAAAAGACGGAATTTAAAAAGGTTTAAACTGAAATGGAAGCAAGTTCTATTTCATACAAGATCTTCCTTATTTAAAGAATAGAGAAAGATGGACCAAAGAAGGAACTCCACCACCTTTTACTCTTGTGGATGTCCATGCTCTCCTTTTTGATTGCTTGTGCTCCCACTTCCCTTGCCTTTTCCAAGTAGCTTCTTCCAGAAACCACCATCTTCCATCTTCTTCTTGAGTGTTTCCTTTTGCTGTTTCACCTTCCTCTCTTCTTGTTCTACAAAATCTTTTTGGACCTCATCATATGTAGGGATGGCATAGTGTAGATGATGCATATTATTGGACATGTAGTTCAACTTGGCTTGAGTGTTGACGTTGAACTCCTCCCGATGTAGTTGCCGTCCTTCATTAAGTACAGTGAACTCATTGAATGCTTTCATCTGGGCTATTTGTCACTGATTGAATTCCTGCAAATGCTTATCTTGACGTTCTTACCTCTTAGTAACTTGGTGGATGGTTTGAGTGAGCTGGGAGTATTGTTCCTGTTGCTGCTCCATTTGTTGTTTCTTCCACTCTTCTTGTTGGCTCATCCAGTTCAATATTTTCTCTTGTCCTTCCATATGTCTCATCCCCAAATCTTCAATAGCTCTTAGAAGGTGATTCATATTCAAATCGGCTGGGTAAGAATGCTCTCCCTGTTGATATTCTTCCTGATGAGACTCCTCTTGGTGAGCTCCTTCCTTTGCTTTTAGTTTTCCTATTTGTGGCCTTCTTTGTTGCTGAGCAGGTGTAGTATAAGCCATACGCTGGGTTGTCATTAGCCTCCCTGGGTTCACCTAGTCTGGATTGCTATCCTCAAAGACCACCTTGGCCTTTGTGCACAATCGGAGAATGGTGTTGGGGTACCAAAGCCTGGCACCTGATTCAAGCTTCTCAGCTGAATCTTGAATTCCTTCAGCTATAAGTTCATGCATGTTGATTTCTCCACCTTGTACTAGGCAATGTACCATAGTTGCTCGATTAATATTTACCTCTAAATTATTTGCAGCTGGGAGAATAGACCTCCTCACGAGTTCGAACCACCCCTTGGCCTCTGGGCTAAGGTCTCCCCTCTTGATAAACCGGGGTCTCCCATCTCCATACCTCTCCCAGTCAGCTGCTATAACACAGATGTCAGTCACTATCTCAGTGAGTTCATCATTGTCTTGGCTTTTACTTATCCTTGCATGATAGCTAGGCTCATCAAAGTGTGGTGATTTCAGGTGAAGAGTTCTTATTATAGCATTTGGGCTGAAGTCTACCTCCTTTCCTCTTACATAACTTTTGAAGGTTGGGGCCCTGGTTTTGTCTTCTCTGACCACATTTGTGTAGAACTCTTTGATGAGGTTTGTATTGATCTTCCCCTCTGGATTGGTGAGCAATTGCCATCCTCTTCCTTCAATCTTCTCCCGAATCTGTGGGCATTCGTCTTCATTGATTTGGAAGGTTAACTCGGGCAGTATCTTTTTGAGCTTTATCCGCTCAAATTCTCGTTCATGGAAGGCAGTCTTGAATCTCTTCTCGTCGAAGGGAATGTTCTCCATTGGTTCCTTCCTCTTCTGCCTCTTGGAGCTTGATGATGCCATGAATGAAGTTAAAGCAAAAAGGGTGTAGTAAAGGGAAGAGATGTGGGATTTAGAGAGTAGGAAGTTGAAGAATTGGTTGCTGGAAAGTGAAGTGCAAGGGGTATGAATTTCGAATGTAGAGATGGTGTGGATTTGATCCACTTATATAGAGAAGTGATGAAGAGATGAAAGGTGTGGATTGATGGGGTTGGTGTATGATGAACGGATGGGGTTTTGTATGGAGTAAGCACGAGGATCTTCAACATTTATGATGGAGTTGGTTCACTTTCCAAGTTTGTTCTTCCTCCAATGTTGCATGGCAACCATTCCCAATGCATTCCCCCTTGAGGCATGTGTGTAGTACCCTCTTCATGAAGTGGCCGAACCTTTCTCATTAAATTGTCCAATCAATCTCTTTCAATGCTCCTTTTCTTTTCCCTATAAAAAAATAAAATAAGAAAAATCAATATCATAAAAAGTTTTTAAACTTTTCGGCTAGAATGATAAAGAGACGAAAAGATTTTGCTTATTCATGAACTACAACTAACGAACCAACTGTGTATCCTTATATGCACATTGGTGGCACCATAGGGTGACACCAAACTTAGTTTGGAGCACTGTGATGAAAAGTTCTGTTCAAAGCTCCAAGACTCGCATGCTCTCTGTTGCATTCATGCTTCCTTGGTACGCTTTAAACACCAAACTTGTTCTTCACTATATACTGCAATATAAGGACTTCACCAAGTTTGGGTTGGAATTCATGAATATTGACTTATTCACTAGTAAAAGTTAATAACACATGGGTTGCCTCCTGATGAGCGGATATTTTATACGCTTTTTGGGGATAATTTCATATAGTTTAGAGTATGTTTTAGTTAGTTTTTAGTCTATTTCTAGTAGTTTTTAGGAAAAATTCATATTTCTGGACTTTACTATGAGTTGTGTGTTTTTCTGTAATTTCAGGTATTTTTCTGGCTGAAATTGAAGGAGCTGAGCAAAAATCTGATTCAGGCTGAAAAAGGACTGCTGATGCTGTTGGATTCTGACCTCCCTGCACTCAAAGTAGATTTTCTGGAGCTACAGAACTCGAAATGGCATGCTTCCAATTGCGTTGGAAAGTAGACATCCAGGGCTTTCCAGAAATATATAATAGTCCATACTTTGCACAAGGATAGACGACGTAAACTGGCGTTCAACGCCAGTTCTCTGCCCAATTCTGGCGTCCAGCGCCAGGAAAGGATCAAAAACTGGAGTTGAACGCCCAAACTGGCATAAAAACTGGCGTTCAACTCCACAAATGGCCTCTGCACGAAATCTCAGCCCCAGCACACACCAAGTGGGCCCCGGCACACCAAGTGGGCCCCAGAAGTGGATATCTGCAGCATCCATCATAGTCCACTCATATTTTGTAACCCTAGGCTACTAGTTTAGTATTTAAACAACTTTTAGAGACTTATTTTTTATCTCATGACATTTTTCAGATCTAAACTTTGTATTCTCTGACGGCATGAGTCTCTAAACCCCATTGTTGGGGGGGAGGAGCTCTGCTGTGTCTCAATGAATTAATGCAAGTATTCCTGTTTTCCATTCAAACACGCTTATTCCTATCTAAGATGTTCATTCGCGCTTAACTGTGATGAAGGTGATGATCTGTGACATTCATCACCTTCCTCAAACCATGAACGTGTGCCTGACAACCACCTCCGTTCTATATCCGATTGAATGAGTATCTCTTAGATTCTTTAATCAGAATCTCCGTGGTATAAGCTAGAACTGATGGCAGCATTCATGAGAATCCGGAAAGTCTAAACCTTGTCTGTGGTATTCCGAGTAGGATTCAAGGATTGAATGACTGTGACGAGCTTCAAACTCCTGAAGGCTGGGCGTTAGTGACAGATGCAAAAGGATAGTAAATCCTATTCCAACTGGATCGAGAACCAACCGGTGATTAGCCGTGCTGTGACAGAGCACGTGAGCGTAGTTTTCACTGGAAGGATGGAAGGTAGCCATTGACAACGGTGATCCACCAACACACAGCTTGCCATGGGAGGACATGCGTGCGTGAATCAGAAGACAGAGGAAAGCAGAGATTCAGAAGACAAAGCATCTCCAAAACTCCAACATATTCTCCATTACTGCACAACAAGTAACTTTTAATTTATGCTCTACTGGTTACTCACAATTCAATTGATAAACATAATTGACTTCCTGACTAAGATTTACAAGATAACCATAGATTGCTTCAAACCAACAATCTCTGTGGGATTCGACCCTTACTCACGTAAGGTATTACTTGGACGACCCAGTGCACTTGCTGGTTAGTGGTACGCGTTGTGAAAAGTGTGATTCACAATTCGTGCACCAAGTTTTTGGCGCCGTTGCCGGGGATTGTTCGTGTTTGAACAACTGACGGATTATTTTGTTGCTTAGATTAGGAAAAATCTTTCTTTTTTTTTTCGGTTTAGAGTCTTTTATTAATTACCCCTTGTTAAAATACTTTAAATTTATAGCTCAGTTATTTAGAACGTGGTGTTTATGTTCATGATAATTGGCTATCATATTTTTTAAAAACCTTTTTCAAAAATAATTTTTCTATTAAATCCTGTGCCAAACTTTAAGTTTGGTGTTTTCAAAAATAATCTTTCTTAAAATAAGGTCCCATAACTCATTTGGCTAGAACATTAATTTGATTGGGTTAGAATCTTTTATACTCTTTTCAAAACATTCTTTTTCAAAAATATTTTTTTCTATTAAATCTTGTGCCAAACTTTAAGTTTGGTGTTTTCTTGTTGATTTCCCTTTGATTTTCGAAAATTTTGTTTGGTTTTCAAAAAAAAATTTTAAGTTTGGTGTTCTTCCTTCATGTTCTTGTGTTCTTGTGAGTCTTCAAAGTGTTCTTGAGTTTTCCTTGTGTCTTGATCTTAAAATTTTTAAGTTTGGTGTTCCTTGGTGTTTTCCCTCCAAAATTTTTGAAAAACAAGGAGCATCAGATCTAAAAATTTTAAATCTAGTACTATCTTATTGTTTTTCTCTCTCCTCACTAAATTCAAAAATATCTTTTTAAAATATCTTTTCTAACTTCCTAACTTCTTAACTTTTTCAAAACTACCTAACTAACTCTCTCTCTCCCTAATTTTCGAAAATAGCTTCCTTCTTTTCCAAAAATTTCTTCTTTTTTTTTAACTAATTAATTTTTATTTTTTTTACGAAAAAGAAAAAAAAAATTTTAAAAAAAAATAATTTTTTTTCAAAATTCACATTCTTTTTAGTTATTTTATTTTATTTAAGTATTTACTTCTTATAAAATAAAATAAATAAAAAGGTAAATCAGTCCAAGTTATATCCAGAGATCCATCATGGACATAAGTGGAGATGGACAGTCCAGGAGGACTTTGGGGTCATATTCTAACCCCTCTACTGCTTCATATGGGAGTAGCATCTGCATACCCTCCATTGGAGTTAGTAGCTTTGAGTTGAATCCTCAGCTCATTATCATGGTGCAGCAAAGTTGCCAGTATTCCGGTCTTCCACAGGAAGAACCTACAGAGTTTCTGGCACAATTTTTACAAATTGCTGACACAGTACATGATAAGAAAATAGATCAGGATGTCTACAGACTATTACTGTTTCCATTTGCTGTAAAGATCAAGCTAAGAGGTGGTTAAATAACCAACCCAAGGCCAGCATAAGGACATGGAAACAGCTGACAGAAAAATTCCTGAATCAATATTTCCCTCCAAAAAGGATGACACAGCTGAGGCTGGACATCCAAGGCTTTAAACAAGGAGATAATGAATCTCTTTATGATGCCTGGGAGAGATACAGAGAGATGCTACGAAAATGCCCCTCTGAAATGTTTTCAGAGTGGGTTCATTTAGACATCTTCTACTATGGGCTTGCAGAAGGAGCTCAGATGTCTTTAGATTACTCAGCTGGTGGATCTATCCATATGAGAAAGACAATCGAAGAGGCTCAAGAGCTCATTGATACAGTTGCCAGGAATCAGCATCTGTATCTAAGCAGCAACCCTTCCATGAATGAAGAGGTTAAAACAGTAACTGCTGAATTCAGTACTGTAAAACAAGCTGCTGAATTCAATCAGCAATTAGATTTGCTAACAAAGCAGCTAGCCGAATTCAAAGACAGGTTACAGGAGACAAGGATGGCTAATATACATATGGAAGAACAGTTTAAGCAAACAAAGCAGCAGCTACCAAAGCAAATAGCAGAAGAATGCCAAGCAGTTCAATTAAGAAGTGGGAAAACATTAAATACCCCACCTCAAGGCATCAAAAATTCAAGAAATGAGCAACCCACCAAAGATTCCCCTGAGGACAGTAAGAGCCCAGGGAAAAATAATTCTGGCACTAAAACGCCAGAAAATAGGTGGAAGGCTGGCGCTGAACGCCCAGACCATGCCCAAAACTGGCGTTCAGTGCCAGAAACAAGGCAAGATTGGCGTTCAACGCCAGAAATGGGCAAGAATCTGGCGTTGAACGCCCAATTGGTGCAAAATCCAGCGCTGAACGCCCAACAGGGGCACATTTCTGGCGTTCAGGCGCCAGGAACAGACAGTGAGTTGGCGTCTAACGTCACTCCAGCTTCTGACTCTGGTACTCAATTACTAGTGAGGGATCAGACACACACAAGTGCTGATAACAACCCCTCTAAAAAGGCTTCTTTAACCACTAAGGTTGAGGAATATAAAGCCAAGATACCTTATCCTCAAAAACTCCGGAAAGAGGAGCAGGATAAGCAATTTGCTCACTTTGCAGATTATCTAAGGACTCTTGAAATAAAGATTCCATTTGCAGAGGCACTTGAGCAAATATCTTCTTATGCCAAGTTCATGAAAGAGATCTTGAGTCATAAAAAGGAGTGGAGAGAAACAGAAAGAGTTCTCCTCACTGAAGAATGCAGTGCAGTCATTCTGAAAAGCTTTCCTGAAAAGCTTAAAGACCCTGGGAGTTTTCTGATACCATGCATATTGGAAGGTGATTGCACCAAGACAGCCTTATGCGATCTTGGGGCAAGCATCAACCTAATACCTGCATCCACTATCAGGAAACTTGGCTTAACTGAAGAAGTTAAACCAACCCGGATATGTCTCCAACTTGCTGATGGTTCCACTAAATACCCATCAGGCGTGATTGAGGACATGATTGTCAGAGTTGGGCCATTCGCCTTTCCCACTGACTTTGTTGTGCTGGAAATGGAGGAGCACAAGAGTGCTACTCTCATTCTAGGAAGACCCTTCCTAGCAACTGGACGATCCCTCATTGACGTCCAGCAGGGGGAAATAACCCTGAGAGTCAACGATGACGAGTTCAAGTTGAACGCTGTCAAAGCCATGCAGCATCCAGACACATCAACAGACTGCATGAAAGTTGACCTTATTGACTCTTTGGTAGAAGAGATCAACATGGCTGAGAGTCTCGAATCAGAGTTGGAAAACATCTTTAAAGATGTTCAGCCTGATTTGGAGGATTCAAGGGACATAAAAGAGCCTCTGAACTTTCTTCTGAAAGAGGAAAAACCTCCTAAACCAGAGCTCAAGCCACTGCCACCATCCTTGAAATATGCATTTCTAGGAGAAGGTGACACTTTTCCAGTGATCATAAGCTCTGCTTTAAATTCACAGGAAGAGGAAGCACTTATTCAAGTGCTAAGGACACACAAGACAGCTCTTGGGTGGTCCATAGGTGACCTTAAGGGCATAAGCCCAGCTAGATGCATGCACAAAATCCTATTGGAGGATAACGCCAAACTAGTGGTTCAACCACAGAGGCGGCTAAATCCAGCCATGAAGGAAGTGGTGCAGAAAGAGGTCACCAAATTACTAGAGGCTGGGATTATTTATCCCATTTCTGATAGCCCCTGGGTGAGCCCTGTTCAAGTTGTCCCAAAAAAGGGAGGCATGACAATGATTCATAATGAAAAAAATGAACTGGTTCCTACAAGAACAGTTACAGGGTGGCGCATGTGTATTGACTACAGAAGGCTCAATACAGCCACCAGAAAGGATCATTTTCCTTTACCATTCATAGACCAGATGCTAGAGAGACTAGCAGGTCATGATTATTACTGCTTTTTGGATGGCTACTCAGGCTATAACCAGATTGTAGTAGATCCCCAGGATCAAGAGAAAACAGCATTCACATGTCCATCCAGAGTGTTTGCTTATAGAAGGATGCCCTTTGGGCTATGCAATGCACCTGCAACCTTCCAGAGATGCATGCTCTCTATTTTCTCTGATATGGTGGAAAAATTTCTGGAGGTCTTCATGGATGACTTCTCAGTATACGGAGACTCATTCAGCTCCTGTCTTGATCACCTAAAACTTGTTCTGAAAAGATGCCAAGAAACCAACCTAGTTTTAAACTGGGAAAAGTGTCACTTCATGGTGACTGAAGGAATTGTTCTTGGGCATAAAATCTCAAACAAGGGAATAGAGGTGGATCAAGCAAAAATAGAGGTAATTGAAAAATTACCACCACCTGCCAATGTTAAGGCAATCAGAAGCTTTCTGGGGCATGCAGGATTCTATAGGAGGTTTATAAAGGATTTTTCAAAAATCGCAAAACCTCTAAGCAATCTGCTAGCTGCTGACACGCCATTTGTGTTTGACACAGCATGCCTGCAGGCGTTTGAAACGCTGAAAGCTAAGCTGGTCACAGCACCAGTCATTTCTGCACCAGACTGGACATTGCCATTTGAGTTAATGTGTGATGCCAGTGATCATGCCATTGGTACAGTATTGGGACAGAGGCATGACAAGCTTCTGCATGTCATTTATTATGCCAGTCGCGTTCTAAATGATGCCCAGAAGAATTACACAACCACAGAAAAAGAACTACTTGCAGTGGTTTATGCCATTGACAAGTTCAGATCATACTTAGTGGGATCAAAGGTGATTGTGTACACTGACCATGCTGCTCTTAAGTATCTACTCACAAAGCAGGATTCAAAACCCAGACTCATCAGATGGGTATTGCTTCTGCAAGAGTTTGATATAGAAATAAGAGACAGAAAAGGGACAGAGAACCAAGTAGCTGATCATCTGTCCCGAATAGAGCCAATGGAAGGGACGTCCCTCCCCTTCCTTGATATCTCTGAGACATTCCCTGATGAGCATCTATTTGCCATTCGGGAAGCACCATGGTTTGCCGATATTGCAAACTATAAAGCTGCAAGGTTCATACCCAAGGAGTACAATAGAATACAAAAAAAGAAACTAATTACTGATGCAAAGTACTACTTGTGGGATGAGCCCTATCTCTTTAAGAGATGTGCAGACGGAATTATCCGTAGGTGTGTCCCCATAGAGGAAGCACAGAGAATCTTATGGCATTGCCATGGATCTCAATATGGAGGCCATTTCGGAGGTGAGTGAACAGCCACCAAGGTCCTCCAATGTGGCTTCTATTGGCCGACACTCTATAAAGATTCCCGAGAGTTTGTACGTAATTGTGACAGTTGCCAAAGAGCTGGTAATCTGCCTCATGGTTACGCCATGCCTCAACAAGGAATCTTGGAAATAGAGTTGTTTGACGTATGGGGAATTGACTTCATGGGACCTTTCCCACCATCATACTCAAACACTTATATTCTGGTGGCAGTTGACTATGTATCAAAATGGGTTGAGGCTATTGCCACACCCACCAATGATACTAAAACAGTGCTGAAGTTCCTCCAGAAACATATCTTTAGCAGGTTTGGTGTCCCTAGAGTGTTAATCAGTGATGGGGGCACTCACTTCTGCAATAAACAGCTTTACTCTGCCATGGTTCGGTATGGAATTCGCCACAAAGTGGCCACTCCATATCATCCACAAACCAACGGGCAAGCTGAAGTCTCTAACAGAGAATTAAAGAGAATCCTGGAATGGACAGTAAATACCCGTAGAAAGGATTGGGCAAGGAGCTTGGATGATGCTCTGTGGGCTTACAGAACAGCATTCAAGACCCCTATAGGGACCTCTCCATACCAACTTGTGTATGGTAAGGCATGTCACCTGCCCGTGGAACTGGAACATAAAGCTTATTGGGCAACCAGATTCCTAAATTTAGATGCCAAATTAGCAGGAGAAAAACGATTGCTCCAGCTAAATGAGCTAGAGGAATTCAGATTCACAGCTTTCGAAAATGCCAAGCTTTATAAAGAAAAATAAAAAAAATGGCATGACAGAAAGCTGTCATCTAGAATCTTTGAACCAGGACAGAAGGTCCTGTTGTTTAACTCTAGACTCAGGCTATTCCCCGGGAAACTGAAATCCCGGTGGAGGGGACCATACGTGATTACAAATGTGTTACCATATGGTTATGTGGAGCTTCAAGATATTGATTCTGATAAGAAGTTCATTGTCAATGGACAGAGAATCAAGCATTATCTTGAAGGCAACACTGAGCAAGAATGCTCAAGGCTGCAGCTAGATTAAAAGCTCAGCAAGGTCCAGCTAAAGACAATAAAGAAGCGCTTGCTGGGAGGCAACCCAGCCATGGGGCATCAATCCTCTAAGCATTTTTGCCCTATTTTTATTTTTATTTTTATTTGTTTATATAAAGTTCACTGACACTAAGGTACAAAATCATTTGTATAAGTTTACAGGGTTACAGAAGGAATCAGTACACAAAACAGAGAAAAAGAGCTCAATGGCAAGAAAACGCCAGTAAAGGGGCATTTTGGGCGTTCAGCGCCCAAAATGGCCACCCACTGGGCGCTGAACGCCAGTAATGGCAGCAATTGGGCGTTCAACGCCAGAAATGGCCACCCACTGGGCGTTGAACGCCAGGAATGGTAGCAACTGGGCGCTGAACGCCCAGGAGACCAGCATTTGGGCGCTGAACGCCCAAAACAGGCAGTGTTTGGGCGTTCAAACGCCAGGAGGACAGGAAGGAGCCAAATCCAAGCAATCCCACACGTATTTCCATTTTAATTTCAAATTTTATGCTTCAATGCATGATTTTTACATAAACATATCAAGAACCCTGATTTCTAAAAACCTTAATTTCTAAAAATCCATCTTTCCAAATTCAATCCAACTCTTTTCAAAATCTTTTCTGAAAAATCTATCTTTTTCACTTTAAAATCTTTTCAACTAATCCATATCTTTTTCAATATCTTTTTCATATTATCTTTTTCAAAATCCAGAATTATGTTTTTCAAAAATCTATCCTATCTTTTCAAAATTAAACTATATCTTCTATCTTATCTTTTTCAACTCAATCTTTTTATCTTATCTCCTCCAATTTTTCGAAAATCCACCCCTCCCCCCCTTTAAATTGGGTTCGGCCTCCCCCCTCCTTCATCAACAAGTGCTACTCAATCTCCTTCTATCCCTCTCCTTTCTTTTCTTTTGCTTGAGGACAAGCAAACCTCTAAGTTTGGTGTGTTTTTCCGAAATCACTAAGATCATGGCTCCCAAAGGGAAACAATACACTCCTAGAGACAAGAAAGAGAGCGTTCCAAAACCACTTTGGAATCAAGGGAAGTTCTTATCTAAAGAACATTCAGACCATTATCTTAAAGTAATGGGTCTGAGATCAGTGATCCCGGAAGTTAGATTCGATCTGAAAGAAGACGAATATCCGGAGATCCAGGAGCAAATTCGAATCAGGAACTGGGAAGTCCTAGCTAATCCTGAAACGAAAGTAGGAAGGAACATGGTCCAGGAGTTCTATGCTAATATGTGGCAGACTGACAAGCAAAGACTATCTGGAACAGCCTGCTACGAATTTCGGACCATGGTCAGGGGAAAAATTGTTCATACCACCCCTGACAAGATCAGAGAGATACTAAAGCTACCTCAGCTAAAGGATGATCCAGACTCTTTCAACAAGAGGATGATGAGAGCAGACATTGGCCTGGATAAAATTGGAGAGGACATCTGTATTCCTAGAGCCAGGTGGACCACCAACACAAAGGGCGTCCCAAATCAACTCAAAAGGGAGGATCTCAAACCAGTTGCCAGAGGATGGCTGGACTTCATTGGGCGTTCTCTGTTGCCCACCAGCAACCGTTCTGAAGTCACAGTTAAAAGAGCAGTGATGATTCATTGCATCATGATGGGAAAGGAAGTGGAGGTTCATCAGCTGATCTCAACAGAGCTCTATAAGATTGCTAACAAAAATTCAAGAGAGGCCAGGTTGGCTTATCCAAGCGTGATTTCTCTGCTCTGCAAGGACGCTGGAGTCAAGATGGGAATAACTGAATATATCCTAATTGAAAAGTCAATCACCAAAGCATCAATGGAGAGACAACAAGCACAGGAGGATCCTATAAAGAAAAGAGCACAGGAATTCCTCCCAGAGATTCCTCAAGCAGAATATTGGGAACATCTTGAGACGTCTGTCAACAAGATACAGGAAGCTATGGAGCAAATAATAAAACAACAGAAGGAACACAGTCAAATGCTGACCCATATGCTCAAAGAACAAGAGGAGCAGGGACGTGACTTAAGGGAATTGAAGCGCCAAAGATCTTCTGTGATACCAAGTCTCCCAAGGATCAGAGGAACCCCCATACCCCCAGAATAAAGGTTGTTAATTTCCAATTTCTGCCTTAACTCTGTGACAGTGTCCTTAGAAAAGTACCTTAGAAGTCATATAGTAGTAATTAGTATCTATTTTGATTTTATCTCCAATTAAGCTATAGTTTATTTTTCTCATCATCATTAAACATGAATAAAATAGTAGATCTTTTGAATAAGAAGCAATAAAATCTCGAGTTTAAATAAAACAAATTCTAATTGGTTAAATGTGGTGGCAATGCTTTCTGTCTTCTGAATGAATGCTTGAACAGTGCATATGTCTTTTGAATTTGTTGTTTAAGACTGTTAAATATGTTGGCTCTTGAAAGAATAATGAACATGAGACATGTTATTGATAATCTGAAAAATCATAAAAATGATTCTTGAAGCAAGAAAAAGCAGCAAAGAACAAAGCTTGCAGAAAAAAAAAAAAAAAGCAAGCAGAAAAAGCCAGTAACCCTTAAAACCAAAAGGCAAGGGCAAATAAAAGGGATCCCAAGGCTTTGAGCATCAGTGGATAGGAGGGCCTAAAGGAATAAAATCCTGGTCTAAGCGGCTAAACCAAGATGTCCCTAACCATGTGCTTGTGGCGTGAAGGTGTCAAGTGAAAACTTGAGACTGAGCGGTTAAAGTCAAGGTCCAGAGCAAAAAGAAGAGTGTGCTTAAGAACTCTGGACACCTCTAATTGGGGACTTTAGCAAAGCTGAGTCACAATCTGAAAAGGTTCACCCAATTATGTGTCTGTGGCATTTATGTATCCGGTAATAATACTGGAAAACAAAGTGCTTAGGGCCACGGCCAAGACTCGTAAAGAAGCTGTGTTCAAGAATCATCACACTGAACTAAGAGAATCAATAACACTATCTGAATTCTGAGTTCCTATAGATGCCAATCACTCTGAGCTTCAATGGATAAAGTGAGATGCCAAAACTGTTCAGAAGCAAAAAGCTACTAGTCCTGCTCATCTAATTAGGATCTGAGCTTCAATCAAAAAATCCTGAGATATTATTGCTTCTCAACCTATTAGTCTTCTATTTTATTTGTCTAGTTGCTTGAGGACAAGCAACAGTTTAAGTTTGGTGTTGTGATGAGCGGATATTTTATACGCTTTTTGGGGATAATTTCATATAGTTTAGAGTATGTTTTATTTAGTTTTTAGTCTATTTCTAGTAGTTTTTAAGAAAAATTTATATTTCTGGACTTTACTATGAGTCGTGTGTTTTTCTGTAATTTCAGGTATTTTTCTGGCTGAAATTGAAGGAGCTGAGCAAAAATCTGATTCAGGCTGAAAAAGGACTGCTGATGCTGTTGGATTCTGACCTCCCTGCACTCAAAGTGGATTTTCTGGAGCTACAGAACTCGAAATGGCATGCTTCCAATTGCGTTGGAAAGTAGACATCCAGGGCTTTCCAGAAATATATAATAGTCCATACTTTGCACAAGGATAGATGACGTAAACTGGCGTTCAACGCCAGTTCTCTGCCCAATTCTGGCGTCCAGCGCCAGGAAAGGATCAAAAACTGGAGTTGAACGCCCAAACTGGCATAAAAACTGGCGTTCAACTCCACAAATGGCCTCTGCACGAAATCTCAGCCCTAGCACACACCAAGTGGGCCCCGGCACACCAAGTGGGCCCCAGAAGTGGATATCTGCAGCATCCATCATAGTCCACTCATATTTTGTAACCCTAGGCTACTAGTTTAGTATTTAAACAACTTTTAGAGACTTATTTTGTATGTCATGACATTTTTCAGATCTAAACTTTGTATTCTCTGACGGCATGAGTCTCTAAACCCCATTGTTGGGGGGGAGGAGCTCTGCTGTGTCTCAATGAATTAATGCAAGTATTCCTGTTTTCCATTCAAACACGCTTATTCCTATCTAAGATGTTCATTCGCGCTTAACTGTGATGAAGGTGATGATCTGTGACATTCATCACCTTCCTCAAACCATGAACGTGTGCCTGACAACCACCTCCGTTCTATATCCGATTGAATGAGTATCTCTTAGATTCTTTAATCAGAATCTCCGTGGTATAAGCTAGAACTGATGGCAGCATTCATGAGAATCCGGAAAGTCTAAACCTTGTCTGTGGTATTCCGAGTAGGATTCAAGGATTGAATGACTGTGACGAGCTTCAAACTCCTGAAGGCTGGGCGTTAGTGACAGATGCAAAAGGATAGTAAATCCTATTCCAACTGGATCGAGAACCAACCGGTGATTAGCCGTGCTGTGACAGAGCACGTGAGCGTAGTTTTCACTGGAAGGATGGAAGGTAGCCATTGACAACGGTGATCTACCAACACACAGCTTGCCATGGGAGGACATGCGTGCGTGAATCAGAAGACAGAGGAAAGCAGAGATTCAGAAGACAAAGCATCTCCAAAACTCCAACATATTCTCCATTACTGCACAACAAGTAACTTTTAATTTATGCTCTACTGGTTACTCACAATTCAATTGATAAACATAATTGACTTCCTGACTAAGATTTACAAGATAACCATAGATTGCTTCAAACCAACAATCTCTGTGGGATTCGACCCTTACTCACGTAAGGTATTACTTGGACGACCCAGTGCACTTGCTGGTTAGTGGTACGCGTTGTGAAAAGTGTGATTCACAATTCGTGCACCACCTCCCATGAAGCGCTTCTTTAGTGTCACTAGCTTGACGTTTCTCCTTCATCAGGGAGGTTGATAATGCTTCAAGTCCTCCCCTCTTGCCTTGGACTTATATCCATTGGTTGTATCAATGATCTCTACATGTTCCAAGGAGAGAACTCTGTTGATAGTGAAGACCTTAGGTAACTGAGATGGTACAGTGGGGAGATTAGGGGGGATATCTGGGAAGTAAGCTGAGATCACTTTATCTCCTGGAGAGAAACCTTCCGTAGGGATTTTCTTGTTCCTCCACCACCTTGGTACCTTCTTCTTGGTCCCTTTTGATGCTGCCATGCTCTTGGTGACTTCTTCTTCTAAGTGAATTTTATTGTTGTCTTCACATGCCTCTGGTGGTTTAGGTTCTTCCAACTTCTCCTTGAGCTGTGACGATTGCTGTTTGCCTTGTTCATCATTCAGTGGGGTTCTCAGATGTGTTGGTGGTGCCTTAGTGCTTGTTTCCTCTGTCAGCATCTCATTATGATCATTCCTTGGTTCTTTGTTTTCTTGGTCTGCTTCTTGTGAAGATTTAAAGACATTAAAGCTGAGTCGTTCATCATGGATCCTCAATATTAGCTCCCCTCGCTCCACATCTATGAGTGCTCTGGCTGTAGCTAGGAATGGTCTTCCCAATATGATTGGGTGAGTGTGACTCTCTTCCATGTCCAAGATGACAAAGTCTGTGGGAAGAAAGTATTTCCTCACCTTTAACAACACGTTTTCCACCACCCCTTTTGCTTGTTTTTGAGTTTTGTCAGCCAGCCTGATGACTACATCTGTGGAAAATATCTCATTGATCTGCAGCCTCTTCACCAGGGATAAGGACATTAAGTTGATGCTTGCTCCCAAATTGCAGAGTGCTCTCTCAAACATTGTTTCTCCTATGGCACAGGGGACATGAAAACTCCCTGGATCTTTTTTTTTCGTTGGTAACTGTGGTTGAATGAGGGCACTGCACTCCTTGTTCATTACTATAGTTTGCCCTCCCTTGAGTGAACTTTTCCTGGGAAGCAGCTCCTTCATATACTTGATGTACGCAGGCATTTGTTTGATAGTCTTGATGAATGGTATGTTCACCTGCAGAGATGCAAACAAGTCCAGAAATCTTGAGTATATTCTCTTCTCCACAGCACCATTGAGCAGCTGGGGAAAAGGTGCATAGAGTCTCAGCAGCTCCTGTTTTGAGATTTTTGGTTCTTGGTACTCTTTTTCCTCCTTCTCTGCCGAGGTATCTTCAGGTTGTTCTGACAGCTTGCTTGGCTTATCCTCAGTCTCCTTATTACTTACAGTGACCATCTTGCAATCTTCCCATCTTACCTTTTTTGTTTCACCTCTCGGATTCTTCTCTGTGTCACTTGGGAATCCATCTGTGGGTTTGGGAATTTGCTCAGAGAGATACCCCACTTGAGATTCCAACCTCTTGATTGTGTCTCCTTGGTTCTTGAAACTGGCTCGCACTTCCTCATTGAACACCTTGTTGTCTTGAATCTCCTTGCTTATGCCTTCAAGTAGATTCTCAATCCTTGAGATTCTTTCATCAAATGATGATAGGTTAGGCTGAGTAGGGTTATTCTAGCCTTGATATGAATGTGGGGAGGTGTTGTTATGGGGGTGTTGATATGGTCTAGATGTGAAGTGTTGGGTGGCTGCATTTTTGGATTTGGGCGTCTTTGATCAAGGCTTTGGTCTTGTTGATTTCCCCACCCAAAGTTTGGGTGATTCCTCCATCCAGGGTTGTAGGTCTTGGAGTATGGATCATGGTATTGCCTAGGTGAATTCCCAATGTAGTTGGCCTGCTCCTGACTACCCTCTGCTTCTTCATTCACTCCTTCTTGGGTTGTTGATGAAGTGGAGATTGCTGCTACTTGGTTCCTCTCCATCTTCTTGGTGAGGTCAGCTAGCTGCTGGGTAATGAGCTTGTTTTGGGCCAGCAGAGCATCTACATTATTCAGCTCCATCACTCCTCTAGTGTTCCCTCTTTCGGAGGCATAGAAGTAGTCATTCTCTGCTACTGTTTCAATGACATCTATGGCCTCCTCAATGGTCTTCTTCTTGTTCAAAGATCCTCCAGATGAATGGTCCACGGCCTTCTTTGACTCATAAGAGAGCCCTTCATAGAAAATGTGCAGCTGCACCCATTCATTGAACATATCTGGTGGGCACCTCCTTGTTAGGTCTTTAAACCTTTCCCATGCTTCATATAGAGTCTCACCATCTTGTTGCCTGAAAGTTTGGACCTCAGCTCTCAGCCTATTGATTCGTTGAGGAGGGTAAAATCTTGCTAAGAATTTGTTCACCACGTCTTCCCAAGTTGTCAAACTTTTCCTTGGGAAAGACTCTAGCCACTTGGCTGCCTTATCCTTGAGTGAGAATGGAAATAAGAGCAGTCTATAGGCGTCAGGATGAACACCATTAGACTTCACTATGTCACATATTCTCAGGAAGGTGGTTAGATGTTGATTGGGGTCCTCTTGGATACTCCCTCCGAACGAACAGTTGTTCTGAACAAGGGTGATGAGCTGTGGCTTCAGTTCAAAATTATTGGCATGGATGGTTGGCTTTTGAATGCTACTTCCACAGTTTCCTGGGTTTGGATTGATGTAAGAGCCTAAAACTCTTCTATCTTCCCCAGCATGATTTGCTCGACCTCCTCTGCCATGGTTGTGAGCCTCTTCTTCATGATGGTTTTCCATGTTTTCTTCCATGTTTGGTTCAAAATATTCCTCAAAGTATTCCTCCTCTTCAGCACCAACTACACGTTTTTCTCTTGCCTCCCTCCTTAGTCTAAGGAAGGTTCTCTTAGGTTCAGAATCAAAGGAAGTTGAAGCCCTGCTTCTTCTCCCTGTCATACAACCAACAAGTACAAGCAAAGAGAATAGGTGCAAAAAGTATATCTGTCAGAATTACTGTTAGTGTGAGTGATGCAATATATCAAACAGTTAATGGGTTAGTGAGATGAATAGTAAATAACAAAGAAAAAGTAAGGGAGAAGGGAAGAAATTAACTATAACAGAAAGTAAATGACTCAAACAGAAATTTAAATCAAACAAAAATAAAATGCTCAATCTAGTTATCCTCCAATCTAATCATTGTTGATGCACAATCAATCCCCGGCAACGGCGCCATAAACTTGATGCACGGTAAACTTGTCTCAAAACAAATTTCCTTCGGCAAGTGTACCGAATTTGTCATCAAGTAAAAACTCACAATAGAGTGAGGTCGAATCCCACAAGGATTGATTGATCAAGCAACTTTAATTAGAGAAATGTTCTAGTTGAGCGAATCCAGAATTTGAGTTGAGAGTTGCAGAAAATAAAATGGCGGGAAGGTAATGGACAGAAAAGTAAATGCTAGAATTAAAGAGCTGAAAGTAAATGACTGAAAGTAAATTGCAGAATTGTAAATGGGAATGGGGGAATTGCTCATAAAAGTAAATAACAGAAATTAAAGCGAATGGGTAAGATCAGAAATGGGGAGTTCATTGGGCTTAGGAGATGTTGCATTCTCCGGATCAATTTCATTTTCATCTCTTCCTCAATCAATGCACTCATTGATCTCCTTGGCAATCTTAAGTGATTGAATTACAATTTCTTGTAATTCAATCTCTCAAATCTTGATCAATAGCCAATTCCTTGGTCAATTGCTCATGAGAAGAGTGAAGTATGGTCACTGATTATACCACATGCATTTCCCAAACCAAGTGTTGAGAGGATTATAGTCACATATCCATCCAAACCCAATTTGGTCCAGCATGAGAAGGCATTTCTAGCTTGATCTCTTCATTCCTCTTTCAAGGTTCAGAAGAGATCCAAGTATGAATAGCTTATTTTCCAAGATAACTACCCAATTGGATGAAGATCGAAAGCTTTCAAGTAAAATCAAGAGAAAAGATAGAAGAAGAATAATGAAAACTAGTATTGATCCATCAAATTACAACAGGGCTCCCTAACCCAATGAAAGGGGTTTAGTTGTTCATAGCTCTGGAAAATGAAAACAAGGATGGAGAATACATTATGAAAACTAGAAGTGCAGAGAAAGTAAAATACAGAGAGTAGTTCTATGCCAAGAGGCTCCCTATAATTTCCAACTCTCCAAAATAATTCAAAGCTACTCCTATATATACTACTCTTCTGTTCTTCTAGTTGATTCTTCAAGTCTTGGGTATGGGCCTTTGGATCTTGAGTTTGAAGCAGTTCTCTTCTTCATTGGGCTCAGCTTTACTTGCAGAGAGAAAGTGTAAAGTGGGCAGAGACTTTAGCTCAGGACGTTAGTGGTGTTAACGTTCAGTGAAAATATGGGTTCGAGAACGTTAGTGACATTCAACTTTTTCACTAACGTTCCTTACCTAAGTAAGAGCCACGTTAACCTCAATGTTAGTGGCACAAACGTTGCCACTAACGTTGCCTCTTTGTCCTTCGCGCACGTTATTGGGACTCAACTTTCCCAATAACGTTGAGAAGCCTCCCCCTTCTCTACGTTAGAGTCCACGTTAACTTAGTTAACGTGGCTCTTTTAACATAGGCTTGCCGACCTTCGAGAACGTTAGTGACACTTAACATTGTCACTAACGTTCCAATTTGTCCCTTAGCTCCCACGTTAGAGTCCACGTTAACTAGGTTAACGTGGCTTCTAACGTGGCCATGCTAGCCATCTCCAACGTTAGTGACAAAGTTGAGTGTCACTAACGTTGGCTCAACATTCTCTTATCCACGTTAGCTTCCACGTTAACTAAGTTAACGTGGGAGTTAACGTGGCTCATGGTGGCATGTGTGGGCTCCTTCCAACGTTAGTGACAATGTTGGGTGTCACTAACGTTGGTGTCACCTCCCTTCTTCACGTTAACTTCCACGTTAACTAGGTTAACGTTGGAGTTAACGTGGCTTCTTGGGGATAGTGTGTGTTCATCCCAACGTTAGTGACAATGTTTAGTGTCACTAACATTGTCGACCACCTAGTCTCTTCACGTTAGCTTCCACGTTAACTAGGTTAACGTGGAAGTTAACGTGGCCTTGTGTGACTTGGCCAACGTTAGTGACAATGTTCAATGTCACTAACGTTGGCTTCCCCCCTTTTCTTCTTAACTTTAGAGGCCACGTTAACTAAGTTAGCGTGGACTCTAACGTGGCCACTCATGATCTTGGTCCAACGTTAGTGATAATATTAAGTGTCACTAACGTTGGCTCCATTTCTTTACTTCCACGTTAGAGTTTACGTTAACTTAGTTAACGTGACTCTTAACGTGGGTAATGATGGCTTCGAGAGCATTATTGGCAATCACTTTTCTCATTAACTTTGCAAGTTACTCCCATTCCACGTTAGTGTTAACGTTAGTGTAACTAACGTAGCCACTAATGTGGTTCTTCTTTGCTTCCTTTGTCCTGAAATCAAGCAATAAATTGCATCAAAGTTCTAGTCTAAGTCATGGGAAATGCAACATCCAATTTGTCCTTAAATTTATGCAAAATCCTCATGAAATCATGTAAAGTGCACAATGTATGCTTGAATCAAGATGTAAGTGAATATCTACCCAAAACTAGCTTATTTCCCAAGGAAATGCATGAAACTACCCTAAAAACATTAAAGAAAAAGGTCAGTGAAACTGGCCAAAATGCCCTGGCATCAGCCACCACGTGCTCCAGGTTGAGACTCGAAGCTCTTGTGACCCTATGTCGTAAGTGTGGCCGGCACTATGAAAGGCCCGGATGAGCTCGTCCCCGTGAATATTCACCAGTGAAGGTGATGGATATGGATCATGATTATGATCAAGTTTATATTGAGTATAACTCGAGTTGGGGATGCGCGACAGAGGGACAGTCCAATGGTTAGCTACCAGGACTTGTCGGGTTGGCTCTATAACCGACAAATGATATCATCAGCCACTAGGGACAGGCATGCATCATATGCATCTATGTAACATTGTTTGGGTGTGCATATTATACTTGGTGTGCCTATGTGATTAATTGCTAATTGTTCTACTTGCAATAACTATTTGTTTGTGCTTGCATCTTCCTATTTGTGTTTGCTACTGGGACTCTGTTGGACTGTGGTGATTGGTTGATGGTTGGATTGTTTGGGCCTAGGGCCGTGGTTGAAATGAGATGAATCGATGGTTGATTTCGGTTTGTGTTTCTGGTTTGGAATAAAATATGAAAGGCTGTTTTGGTTCAGCATAGATAAACCGTTTTGAAGGGCTTTTGAGTTTTTGAGAATTGAATGGTTCCTTTTTCAGAAAAGATTTCCGACTTTACTTTTATTGTAAACTGTTGTTTTTGAAAAGAGGCATAAGACGATTATTAATCACTGGTATGGTTTACCTTCACGTATCCTATTACAGTAATTCCCAAAAACCCTCTACTGAGAACCCTTTCGAGGATGATGTTCTCACCCCCCTACATTTTTCCCCTTTCAGGATATGGCGCAGAAGTTACGAAGAGCTTATTTAATTGTTGTTGTGATGCTCTGTATTGTTTTAGTTATGGTTTACCGTACCCTCGCCTTTATCTTGATATAATCTGTAAGAGGGATATGAATTGTATTGGATTATGTTTGTAATATTACTTATATATATATTTATGTATATATATATATAGATGTACTCTTTATGAGTTGTTGTAAGTTGTATGGTATTTATGGATGTACGTTGTCGAACGAAAGTATCTTTGGGAGCGGTATTGCGGTTTAAAGTTTTAAACAGGCTCATATTTTAGTATTAAATAGTATAAGTGTCGTCGTAATGTCCGAGCTATCAGAGTTGCGCAGCCGGAAGCATGAGCTTTGGTAGTTAGGGTATTACAGCAATGATATTATGGTATAATTTAAGCTTTTACTTTAGAACTGTGTTATGATTTTATTTCATCATTTTCTCTTAGATATCAAGTTGACGTATTTTTATTTATTATTATTGAAACGGATGTGATATGAAATTTATAAAAAAAACCTCACACTAAATTTATTTTATTGTAATCTTCCATCTCTTCTATTTCATTTTATTTTTTTTAAATATCATATAATTTATTATAATTTATACCAATTAATTAATTATAATTCATTATATCAGTTAGTTTGATTCATTAATTTATAATATGCATAATAAAATAGATCATTTGTTACTTATAATGTTAATTCTTCTAAAATCTAAATCTGAATAATTATATTTTTACTTTTTGTTATGAACAAAATATTATTAATAATTAACCACTCATACTTTTAATCAAAGTGTTTGGATGATTTTTATATTTATTAATATTAACTGTTAATTATTTTTTCGTAAATACATTGTATTATAATTTTATGTTAGTTCATAATTGATTAACGATTGATGTTCATGAAGCTATGTTACTCTAAATTTTATATTTTATAAATATTTTATTTAAATGTAATTTTTTAAACATAAAAATATATTATTTTTAATAATATAATATTTTTACTTTTTTTTAATTATTCTAAATGAATATTTTATCGAATACTAATTAAAGTCATCCTTCCATTTGCTTTTACTAATCTATTATCTAACTATTATATAAAATTAAAATCGTATTAATAAATTTAATATTAAAGTTAATTTGGCTTTTTATTTAGAGTATTTTTCGATTTTTTTAGTCTAATCAACCAAAACTATTCAATTATGAATAGTCACTTCTATCTTATTTTAAATTATTGACTAATTAAAATTACTAAAATTTTAATAATATAATTATGTTTTATATTTTTATATTTAGTGCAATCCATCTAAGCTATATAATAATACTTAAATTTTTTTATTTTAAAATGTAATACTACATACCGTAATAGTAAAATAACATAGTAAATTGTCATGTTTTAATATTAAATATAAAATTAATACGTAAAAAAATCTACTTAATATACTAAAATTGAGTTTTTTTTTTCAACTAAAGAAAGTGAGGTGTCAATTTCTCATGAATTTATTTTTCCTCCAAAATGAAAGTATCATTCTCTCTTCTAAATTTATTTTATAAAAATATCTTTATTATAATTATATTACAATTAATATTTAATGAATAATGTATGATTATATTAATTTAGAAAAATATTTTTATTATAATTATATAAAATCAATATTTAATACATTATCAACTAATGAAAGTGAGGTATCAAATGCATTATTAAACTAATTATCAATTATTAATATTTTTAATCATTCTAATTGTATTAATTGATATAGTTCTAATTCTTATTCATATGCAATAATTTTATTAATTAGTAGATAGTTAGAGCACACATTAATGATGACCCATTTAATTTGATATCAATTAGTAGATAATAATAATAATAATAATAATAATAATAATAATAATAATAATAATAATAATAATAGAAAAGTTATAGACGGTATATGCATTGTATTTTAAAAAAGTAAAATATATTTTAAAAATGATTAAAGTATCAATGATAAATTGTGATTGATATCAATATTAATAATTATTTTTTATAATTATTTTTATCTACTAAAAACTACATATAGTATTTTTTATGGTATAAAAAGGTTGCGATTCATAATATTTTTGTGAAATTATATTGCATGGACACAAAATCAATTATATAACAAATTAAATTTTAATTAATATATTTTATTTTTTACTCTTATTTTTATTCATTAATTATTTTACTTTTTATATTTACAGTAAATTGAATGTAAAAAAAAAATATTGATTGTTATATATTTTATTTATTTAGAGTTATAATTAAATTTGATATAATTGTAGCAAGTATCTACAATTAATAATAGCATGATACTATAATTTTAAATTATATAATATAATAAAAAAGAACGTAGCAATTTATATCTGCTTCCTATATAGCAATAATATTATATATATTTATATATCTCCTCTTTTAGCTCTTTTTTAAAAAATATTGGCATATAATTAATGTAGATAACATATATATTGAGTAAGTATTTCCATTGAATTAATCATAAAGGTTAATAAAATATAACGGCATAATTTTTACCTAATTGTAGCAAGTATCTCTATTAAAAATATTGGCTAATTGTTACCATGTATAATTAATGTATGTGTGTATATATATAGTAATAGTGAATATTTACAATTATTTATCATTTAGAGAATTCATAATTCAGACATTGTTTTTTTTCTATTTTTTTATTTTTCATACCTAATGGCTGCTAGCTACGATTCTATCAATAGTATTACCTATGAAAGATTATGTGATGAAAAAGTTTGGAAAATAAAGGCAAGAATTATAAGGTTATGGAAAGCCTCATTCAATTTTGACAAGAGCAAGACGGCTTACATAGAAATGGTTCTAATGGATGTTAAAGATGGTTGATTATTTTTCATGATTCTTTCAAGTAATGTTAGGTCCAATTTATAAATATTTTTTTGTTCGTATTTTAAATTTATTTGATAAGTAAATCATTGCAATCAAAGACAGTGCCATTTAATAGCTTTATAAGTGCTAATAGTTTTTATATTTAATTTGTTTTACAGTGTGATAAAATTCATTCTTCAATCAAGAATTATTTGGCAAAGATATTTGAGAATGAACTGATTGAGGGCAAGGTCTATGTCTTCTCAGATTTTGTGATTGAGGAATCAAGCGAAATTTATATTCCGACTGCACACGTATGTAGAATAACTTTTAAGAAGGAGACACGTATAATAAATATGGTCGATGATCGTAAAATTCTTGACAATCATTTTAATTTTCTTGCTCATGCTGATATATTGAAACAAACAAATGAACAATCCAACTTATTTGTTACGTCGTTAATTTGTATTAATCTACACAAAACTATTTTTTTATTTTAATTTTTGCAAAGAAATCATATAATAGCATCATTTTATCGATAACATAAATTTTAATAGTTTATTTATGCAAATGTTTAAAATTGTATTGCGACTTTTTTAAAGGTATATCCTTTTATTACTATATTGTTAGTTTTATTGTTTAATATAAAATAAATTAGTAAAAATTTTTTAATTTATAAGTAATTTATTATGTTATTCATTTATTTGTCCTTAATTTAATACTTTTAATTCATTTTTTTTCAATTAGATATTATTGGACTCTTGCCGGAAAAAGAAGAGCTTAGATCATGATCAAAAATAAGAAGAAGTGACCATTACATTGTGGTTGATCTTCATGATTTGGAGTATGTGAAATTTTAATATTTCACAATAAAATTTTGTTTTGTAATAATTATCTATACATATGCAAAATATTTTATTTTTTTCATTATATATTACTACTTATTCACTTAATTCTTACTTTTATTTAGAAATGAAAAAAAATAAGGTGCACACCGTGAGATCAATATACAACTCAATTATTCAATTATCTATGTGATCACCAAACAACCGAATACATACTTATTTTCCAATTTGTAAAATTTAATAAAGGCATTGGTAAGCATATTGGTTTAATTTTTTATTTAACATATTTGTTTATGTTATATTTGTAATCATATTATATCTATTTTTACGAATATATCTTTTTAAAAAATACTCTCAGTATTAGCATATGGTGTATTAAATAAATATTAGTAGTTTTAAATTATTTATTATTTATTAGAGAATTTTGTGCATTAGAATTCTCTAATAATTTGTTATTCATTTTAAGCTGATTTTGATATGTTCTTACTTCACGGTAAAACAACATATAAAAATTTGTTGGTGAAAAGTATTACTAGGTTATTTATGGTCACATTAAGTATATATGTCTGATTTATTGAAAAAATAAATTACTAAAACTGATTAATAAATATTTTAGAGTTGATATACTTAACACTAGATTAAGAGAAAACGAACAATGCATAACATGTTACTTTTTTATTAGTCAAATTATTATAATTCAAATTAATTTTAATAAAACAACTTAAAATTATAATTTCAATCTTATCACGTGCGTGGCACGGGTTATTACACTTGTATAAGCCTAATTAAGAGGCCATTCGGCCTCATTCATCATCAAAGAGAGGGAGGGAGGTGCTGAAGTGAGGAGAGGAAGAAGAAACCCTTCCTTTCACTATTCATCTTTTTCTTCTCTAGATCATAACTTTTGATCCGAAGTTTCGATTCACGAGTCATTTGTGGCCACACGTTCATCTCGTTGAGCTCTTCATTTCTAATAGAACAAAGTGGTGAGTAATCCAAAACCCATGCTCCAGTTCTCTGTTCTAATAGAATTTCAGGTTTTGGCTTTAGGAATTGAGGGTTTTCATAGTTTTGGTTGTTTAGGTGTAATCTAACTTGGGTGATTAGTAGATTTTACACCAAGTTTATTGGACAAGGTGAGAAATCACTAAATTCTCGGGGTTAGTTGAATTTGATAAACCCTAGTTTTTTATTTTGATACAATGTATGAAATTATATTGAGTTGATGTTGATGGGAGTTGAGTTGATGATTTTGGGTGCTTGAGATTTTGCTATTGGTGGCTGGAACTTGGTGAATTGCTTGAAAGCTTGTGAGGATCAATCTTGGTAGTTGTGAGGATCAATCTTTCGAACGCGATGCCTTTTGATACATGTGTTTCCGCTCGTAATTTTCTTTTTGTTCTTTTTTAGGCTTCTCGTTTAATAATTCCTTTTAATTATACACACAGATTACAATTCCACACCCACACACACACATATATTACAATTATAATTTCTCTTTGAGTCGTACCACCTTAGTATCATTGACTTATGACTCGAGTATAAGGATTTAAAAATTAGGATGTTACAATAAATACTTGTATTTATAGTCTCCCTGGATGTATAAATTGTTGCAACCTTGCTCGGTGGTTATGTTAGAGAACAAGTTGTTACACACCACTGTAAAATAATAATAATAAAAAGTTTAACAACAAAGTGTAGTAACCGATGAGTTTGAAAACAGAATCTGTGAACATTAAATTTGGACTATTGGATTCAACCATATGAACTTTATCACAAAGGATACTTAACCATTAAATTGTTAAGAAAAAATTGTAACTTGATGATTTATTTTAGGAGTTTGATATTTTTGTTGGAGAAAATCTGTGACATACTTTGGTGTAAATGTTGGATAATAGTGGTAGAAGAAGTTGAAAGGTTAGGATAAGAGTTAAAATATTGAGGATCATAAAAATGTTTTTTAAGAGATTTTAAATTTGTTTAAGGAAATTAACTCTAAATTTAATGATAGGATATTTTTGTCAAACAAACTCATCTTTAATGGTAAAATGTTAATTTTTTTTTTGGTTAGTATTATCAGTGTCTAAATCTTTGATGGTCATAAATGGTTATTTTCTCTTAAAAAAATATGTTCCTAAATAAAAATATATAATGATTATTTGGGTTTGGTTTGGTAAAACTTTTATCTTTTAAAAGTTGTAGCATTTATGTTTGGTAAATTAAATTAAAAATGACTTTCAATAAGCACAAGAAACAACAAATGCGTTTGGTGAAATAGCTTTCAAAATTTAAAAATACTATAATGGACATTGTAACAGCCCAGACCACCCGCTAGCACGACATTGTCCGCTTTGGCACACAAGGCCTCACGGTTTTGCCTTTGACGATAGAGATGATAGCCTAAGCCCCCCCACACTCACTCGTCAAAACGCGTCATGCTAGGGAGAGGTATCCACACCCTTATAAGGCATGCTTCGTTCCCCTCTCCAACCGATGTGGGCCTTACAATCCACCCCCCTAAGGGAGTCCAGCGCCCTCGCTGGCACATCGATCCGGGTTCTGGCTCTGATACCATCTGTAACAGCCCAGACCACCCGCTAGCATGATATTGTCCGCTTTGGCACACAAGGCCTCACGGTTTTGCCTTTGACGATAGGGATGCTAGCCGAAGCCCCCCACACTCACTCGTCAAAACGCGTCATGCTAGGGAGAGGTATCCACACCCTTATAAGGCATGCTTCGTTCCCCTCTCCAACCGATGTGGGCCTTACAATCCACCCCCCTAAGGGAGTCCAGCGCCCTCGCTGGCACATCGATCCGGGTTCTGGCTCTGATACCATCTGTAACACCCTAACTACCAAAGCTCACGCTTCCGGCTGCGCGCCTTTGATAGCTCGGACATTACGACGACTTTTACATTATTTAATACTAAAATATGAGCCTGTTTAAAACTTTAAACCGCAATACCGCTCCCAAAGATACTTTCGTTCGATAACGTACATCCATAAATACCATACAACTTACAAAAACTCATAAAGAGTACATCCATATATATACATACACATATATAAATAATATTACAAACATAATCCAATACAATTCCTATCCCTCTTACAGATTATATCAAGATAAAGGCGAGGGTACAATAAACCATAACTAAAACAATATAGAGCATCACAACAACAATTAAATAAGCTCTTCGTAACTTCTGCGCCCATATCCTGAAAGGGGAAAAATGTAGGGGGGGTGAGAACATCATCCTCGAAAGGATTCTCAGTAGAGGGTTTTTGGGAATTACTGTAATAGGATACGTGAAGATAACCGCATCAGTGATTAATAACCGTCTTTTGCCTCTTTTCAAAAACAACAGTTTCCAATAAAAGTAAAGTCGGAAATCCTTTCTAAAAGAGGAACCGTTCAATTCTCAAAAACTCAAAAGTCTTTCAAAACGGTTTATCTATGCTGAAACAAAATAGCCTTTCACATTTTATTCCATACCAGAAACGCAAAACCGAAATCAACCATCAGTTCATCTCTTTCCAACCACGGCCCTAGGCCCAAACAATCCAACTAACAACCAATCACCACCATCCAACAGAGTCCCAAATGCAAACACAGATAGGAAGTTCAAGCACAAACAAACAGTTATTACAAGTAGAACAGTTAGCAATTAATCACATAGGCAAACCAAGTATAATATGCACACCCAACCAATGTCACACAAATGCATATGATGCATGCCTGTCCCTAGTGGCTGATGATATCATCTGTCGGTTATAGAGCCAACCCGACAAGTCCTGGTAGCTAACCATTGGACTGTCCCTCTGTCGTGCATCCCCAACTCGAGTTATACTCATCATAAACTTGATCATAATCATGATCCATATCCATCACCCTCACTGGTGAATATTTATCCATCACCATCACTGGTGAATATTTATGGGGGCGAGCTCATCCGGGCCTTTCACAGTGCCCGGCCACACTTACGACATAGGGTCAACAGAGTATCAAGTCTCGACCTGGAGCACGTGGTGGCTAGCCACTGCTACTACCCAGGGAAACTCGTATCTCAGATAGTGGAAGTGCAACATTCACATTTATCAATGATTCAGCATAAATATGCATTCAATCTCATCCATGGATCAACATCCATCTCAGCCATCCGGCTCACGGTTCAGTCCAGAACCAGCCAATATGTATAATCATACACAGCCATTCCGGCTCACAACAAAACAGCACTTCCACCATTCAACATCATTAAATTCATAAAGTCGGCATTTAAGCCATAAATTATTTTCTCAATTCATTTCACTTTGAAATCGAGTTTCAACTCTTTTCAGCCTTGGCTTTAAAGATCTCATTTCTCAAATCATCTTAGGCTCATAAGCCACTTTTACTCAAGGTAAATTCCCCTTTGAAAACAATGCCACTCTCGGCATCCTCTTTCCAAACTTCCATAACCATGGCAAGTTAAAGATTTATTTTGAAACATTCAAAATCATCCATTCAACAATGGGATTTTATAACAAAGTTTCTCGGCAGAGTCCCAAGCCTTTAGGGGAGAATAACATATCTCATTTCACCAAATTCATTTAAAATCATTAAAACATTGGCTTTCTGATTTGAGTAAGAAAATAGGATCTAAGCCAAACCGAGTCACGTAATCTTTACTTCTTTCAAAACCATTTCCTTTACTTAAACAAAACCGGCTTCAATTCCATAATTAAATCTGAAGCGTTTCAAACTGATAAGAGAATCATTTTTGTTGTGTTAAACTAGAGTTCAAAAGATACTTCGAATCTTATTTAAAACGTCAAAATAATGAGGCTCATCAATCGAAATCCAATTCCTTTTAAAATCACGAAAACTCTCCCAAGGGACAATCTTTGTGTTTAATAGAGAAAAACATAAACCCGTTTTTACCTTTTAAAACAGCCTCAAAGCAAAATTCTCTTTCAAATGACTTGTACCCAAAGACATACTGTTCTTCTTGGAAAATAAGGATAAATCATGATTCTCTTTTCAATAATTCTTTCAAAGCATAACTTCATTGCTTTCTTAATTGTTCTAAGTAAAGGTAATAAAGAAGCCATAATTTCACAATCCTCAAAATAGATAGGAAAGGTATTAAACTCAAGATTCCCCAATTAACATTTCAAATAAGGACTCGGATTCTATAGAAATTTCGGCAGCACCTCCCCTAAAACTTGGACTTTAGCCACCCGGTTCGGGTCCCAACTAAACCGTTTCTCATTCCTTTTCAACAGCTCAAAACCAGAAATCAATTCAAAAGCAAGCTAAATCCAACAGTCGCCTCAGTGGCATATCTCAAGGAAGCCATTTCAAAAATCAACTCAATATCAACCGATTTAACTCATTTCCAAAGCTTTAAAGAATCGGTTCAGCAATAAATCATTTATCAAAACCAAATCAATTAAAGCAACACAGGCTGAATTTCAAGAGTATTCTATCTTCCACATCATCAAAATAATTGACTCAATTCAAACCAATCCCCAACGGATTAAACTCATTTCAAATCTTTAAAGAATCAACTTCAAACATTACATTTCACAAGCCACACAACAATTCGGCCAAACCAACATCCATAGTCATTCGAGTCAATCAAATAATACATAAGGCAGATACAATCACCAAATACACAATATCTCACATCAGTACCCATATGTAATAATTCCAATAATAAACTATAGTTTTTGGAAAGCGCCCCTACCTCAAAACGCAAGTCCATAACTCAAACGCGCCACAAAGTCCTTTCCGCCTCGACCCGAAATCCACAACCACAATTCCGGCAGCCAAAACCTCAGCTTCCAGTCACGTTCGCAATAACCATAGCAACACTAATCGTAACATACAATAATCAGGACTCTACCCCACGTTATCAAAACTCGTATTCATTAACCGAACACAACAGAATACTAACGCGAGATCATTCGAAACATAATTTCTTACCGAAACAACACAATGAGGCAACTACGATTTCGAACCGGCCCGGCAACAGCTCCGGCGGCGGCCAGAAGCTCCGGCGGATCAACTGGAAGAGCCGTACAGCATCAAAACCTTCTCGAAACTCAAAATGACCGAAGCCACAAATTTAAAACCCTTACCGGCAAGTTCTCCAGCGACGGCAGCGAAGTTTTGGGCGGCAGGAGCGGCGACTTGAACGGCACCCAGGAGCTGGCAGCAGCGGCAAAGCCTTGGAACAACCCCAACCAGCTCCATTAACGGCGACCTGAACCATTTCTGATGGCGGCGCTCGAGAATGTCGGCGACGACAACGACAGCACAGGCAGCGGCGGCGGCACGGTGCTTCTGGCAGCGTCCACCTCCCTCGCGCGTCTCTGCTTTGGTGATGGCTGAAGGACGACGACACGGCTCCACGGCGAGGAGCAACCGCGGCCGCACATAAGCCCCGCGAAGACGGCGGCGGATGCAAGGCTACCTCGCGACGGCGCCTGCACGAGGGTGACAGCAACTGGAGTCTGAACGGCGGCGAGTTGAACGCGGATTCTGGGCCGCGCAGCAGCTTCTCCGACGCTTCTCCTGGACGACCGTGGCGGCGCGATCCTCTCCCTCTCGTGTCTGTTTGCTCGCTCACTCGCCCTCCCTGATGCAACACGGCGGCGCGGCGGCAGTGACGCCCGCCAGCGCCGCGCTTCCTCCCTTTCCCTCATCTCTCTCAGAAGTTCTCCTCCCCTGTTTTGTGTGTGTGCTTTTCATTTTGGGGGGGGAGAAGGGGCTTGCGGCTGCTACTGCAGCTTCTGCTGGGAAACGGTAATGGGTTAGGGTTTTTAGGGTTAGGATTTTATTTTCAAAAATTAGGGTTAGGGGCATTTTAGTAATTTCACTTAAAATAGGGATAATATAGTAATTAGAAATAAATTCTAATCCATTAATAATAATGTATAAAAATACTATTTGCTCATCAATTTCATAAATTATTTTCAATAAAATGTCCCCACCAAATAATTAGAAATAATATACTTATTTTCTTCATTTTCCAAAATAGTAATATCTATATTCTAAAATATTAATTATTTAGTCCAAAATCATATAAAAATCCTTTTTATTTCACAACTACCAACTATATGATTTAAATATAGAAAATAATCCAATAATTGTAAAATTGGATAATACCCATAACTTATCTCAAATTCAATAAATCAAAACTTGCCTTAATTATCTTTAATAAAATAATCTCTGAAATTAAGGCTATAAATAACTGTAGGATTTGAGACTTGATCATAATAAGACTTTTCAAAGATTCTGAGTCTTACATTCTACCCACCTTATAAAAATTTTCGCCCTCGAAAATTGATACAAAACGAAAGAAATTCCATAACAGTTCACCTTTGAACACATTTAAGGAAGAAGCAAAAATATCTGAAAATATAATCATATATACGATTTTCAAATACTTTGATTGTCATAAGCATAAGGATGTAAAGGTAGGAGTGTGATTGCAAAGCAAACGTTACAAGGTAGGCTCAATGCAAAAGATAACATGGGTCAATCATGTGATAGAAGGGCAAGGCATCAAAGGCTATCAAACAGGATGGAGTTAAAACATGGGTCAATCCATCTAAGCTATATAATAATACTTAAATTTTTTTATTTTAAAATGTAATACTACATACCGTAATAGTAAAATAACATAGTAAATTGTCA
This sequence comes from Arachis hypogaea, assembly GCF_003086295.3. Taxonomy (NCBI): domain Eukaryota; kingdom Viridiplantae; phylum Streptophyta; class Magnoliopsida; order Fabales; family Fabaceae; genus Arachis; species Arachis hypogaea. The sequence continues at coordinate 46,521,509 of NC_092053.1, forward strand.
TGTTTTAATATTAAATATAAAATTAATACGTAAAAAAATCTACTTAATATACTAAAATTGAGTTTTTTTTTCAACTAAAGAAAGTGAGGTGTCAATTTCTCATGAATTTATTTTTCCTCCAAAATGAAAGTATCATTCTCTCTTCTAAATTTATTTTATAAAAATATCTTTATTATAATTATATTACAATTAATATTTAATGAATAATGTATGATTATATTAATTTAGAAAAATATTTTTATTATAATTATATAAAATTAATATTTAATACATTATCAACTAATGAAAGTGAGGTATCAAATGCATTATTAAACTAATTATCAATTATTAATATTTTTAATCATTCTAATTGTATTAATTGATATAGTTCTAATTCTTATTCATATGCAATAATTTTATTAATTAGTAGATAGTTAGAGCACACATTAATGATGACCCATTTAATTTGATATCAATTAGTAGATAATAATAATAATAATAATAATAATAATAATAATAATAATAATAATAATAATAATAATAATAATAATAATAATAATAATAATAATAATAATAATAATAATAATAATAGAAAAGTTATACACGGTATATGCATTGTATTTTAAAAAAGTAAAATATATTTTAAAAATGATTAAAGTATCAATGATAAATTGTGATTGATATCAATATTAATAATTATTTTTTATAATTATTTTTATCTACTAAAAACTACATATAGTATTTTTTTATGGTATAAAAAGGTTGCGATTCATAATATTTTTGTGAAATTATATTGCATGGACACAAAATCAATTATATAACAAATTAAATTTTAATTAATATATTTTATTTTTTACTCTTATTTTTATTCATTAATTATTTTACTTTTTATATTTACAGTAAATTGAATGTAAAAAAAAAATATTGATTGTTATATATTTTATTTATTTAGAGTTATAATTAAATTTGATATAATTGTAGCAAGTATCTACAATTAATAATAGCATGATACTATAATTTTAAATTATATAATATAATAAAAAAGAACGTAGCAATTTATATCTGCTTCCTATATAGCAATAATATTATATATATTTATATATCTCCTCTTTTAGCTCTTTTTTAAAAAATATTGGCATATAATTAATGTAGATAACATATATATTGAGTAAGTATTTCCATTGAATTAATCATAAAGGTTAATAAAATATAACGGCATAATTTTTACCTAATTGTAGCAAGTATCTCTATTAAAAATATTGGCTAATTATTACCGTGTATAATTAATGTATGTGTGTATATATATAGTAATAGTGAATATTTACAATTATTTATCATTTAGAGAATTCATAATTCAGACATTGTTTTTTTTCTATTTTTTTATTTTTCATACCTAATGGCTGCTAGCTACGATTCTATCAATAGTATTACCTATGGAAGATTATGTGATGAAAAAGTTTGGAAAATAAAGGCAAGAATTATAAGGTTATGGAAAGCCTCATTCAATTTTGACAAGAGCAAGACGGCTTACATAGAAATGGTTCTAATGGATGTTAAAGATGGTTGATTATTTTTCATGATTCTTTCAAGTGATGTTAGGTCCAATTTATAAATATTTTTTTGTTCGTATTTTAAATTTATTTGATAAGTAAATCATTGCAATCAAAGACAGTGCCATTTAATAGCTTTATAAGTGCTAATAGTTTTTATATTTAATTTGTTTTACAGTGTGATAAAATTCATTCTTCAATCAAGAATTATTTGGCAAAGATATTTGAGAATGAACTGATTGAGGGCAAGGTCTATGTCTTCTCAGATTTTGTGATTGAGGAATCAAGCGAAATTTATATTCCGACTGCACACGTATGTAGAATAACTTTTAAGAAGGAGACACGTATAATAAATATGGTCGATGATCGTAAAATTCTTGACAATCATTTTAATTTTCTTGCTCATGCTGATATATTGAAACAAACAAATGAACAATCCAACTTATTTGTTACGTCGTTAATTTGTATTAATCTACACAAAACTATTTTTTTATTTTAATTTTTGCAAAGAAATCATATAATAGCATCATTTTATCGATAACATAAATTTTAATAGTTTATTTATGCAAATGTTTAAAATTGTATTGCGACTTTTTTAAAGGTATATCCTTTTATTACTATATTGTTAGTTTTATTGTTTAATATAAAATAAATTAGTAAAATTTTTTAATTTATAAGTAATTTATTATGTTATTCATTTATTTGTCCTTAATTTAATACTTTTAATTCATTTTTTTTCAATTAGATATTATTGGACTCTTGCCGGAAAAAGAAGAGCTTATATCATGATCAAAAATAGGAAGAAGTGACCATTACATTGTGGTTGATCTTCATGATTTGGAGTATGTGAAATTTTAATATTTCACAATAAAATTTTGTTTTGTAATAATTATCTATACATATGCAAAATATTTTATTTTTTTCATTATATATTACTACTTATTCACTTAATTCTTACTTTTATTTAGAAATGAAAAAAAAATAAGGTGCACACCGTGAGATCAATATACAACTCAATTATTCAATTATCTATGTGATCACCAAACAACCGAATACATACTTATTTTCCAATTTGTAAAATTTAATAAAGGCATTGGTAAGCATATTGGTTTAATTTTTTATTTAACATATTTGTTTATATTATATTTGTAATCATATTATATCTATTTTTACGAATATATCTTTTTAAAAAATACTCTCAGTATTAGCATATGGTGTATTAAATAAATATTAGTAGTTTTAAATTATTTATTATTTATTAGAGAATTTTGTGCATTAGAATTCTCTAATAATTTGTTATTCATTTTAAGCTGATTTTGATATGTTCTTACTTCACGGTAAAACAACATATAAAAATTTGTTGGTGAAAAGTATTACTAGGTTATTTATGGTCACATTAAGTATATATGTCTGATTTATTGAAAAAATAAATTACTAAAACTGATTAATAATTATTTTAGAGTTGATATACTTAACACTAGATTAAGAGAAAACGAACAATGCATAACATGTTACTTTTTTATTAGTCAAATTATTATAATTCAAATTAATTTTAATAAAACAACTTAAAATTATAATTTCAATCTTATCACGTGCGTGGCACGGGTTATTACACTTGTATAAGCCTAATTAAGAGGCCATTCGGCCTCATTCATCATCAAAGAGAGGGAGGGAGGCGCTGAAGTGAGGAGAGGAAGAAGAAACCCTTCCTTTCACTATTCATCTTTTTCTTCTCTAGATCATAACTTTTGATCCGAAGTTTCGATTCACGAGTCATTTGTGGCCACACGTTCATCTCGTTGAGCTCTTCATTTCTAATAGAACAAAGTGGTGAGTAATTCAAAACCCATGCTCCAGTTCTCTGTTCTAATAGAATTTCAGGTTTTGGCTTTAGGAATTGATGGTTTTCATAGTTTTGGTTGTTTAGGTGTAATCTAACTTGGGTGATTAGTAGATTTTACACCAAGTTTATTGGACAAGGTGAGAAATCACTAAATTCTCGGGGTTAGTTGAATTTGATAAACCCTAGTTTTTTATTTTGATACAATGTATGAAATTATATTGAGTTGATGTTGATGGGAGTTGAGTTGATGATTTTGGGTGCTTGAGATTTTGCTATTGGTGGCTGGAACTTGGTGAATTGCTTGAAAGCTTGTGAGGATCAATCTTGGTAGTTGTGAGGATCAATCTTTCGAACGCGATGCCTTTTGATACATGTGTTTCCGCTCGTAATTTTCTTTTTGTTCTTTTTTAGGCTTCTCGTTTAATAATTCCTTTTAATTATACACACAGATTACAATTCCACACCCACACACACACATATATTACAATTATAATTTCTCTTTGAGTCGTACCACCTTAGTATCATTGACTTATGACTCGAGTATAAGGATTTAAAAATTAGGATGTTACAATAAATACTTGTATTTATAGTCTCCCTGGATGTATAAATTGTTGCAACCTTGCTCGGTGGTTATGTTAGAGAACAAGTTGTTACACACCACTGTAAAATAATAATAATAAAAAGTTTAACAACAAAGTGTAGTAACCGATGAGTTTGAAAACAGAATCTGTGAACATTAAATTTGGACTATTGGATTCAACCATATGAACTTTATCACAAAGGATACTTAACCATTAAATTGTTAAGAAAAAATTGTAACTTGATGATTTATTTTAGGAGTTTGATATTTTTGTTGGAGAAAATCTGTGACATACTTTGGTGTAAATGTTGGATAATAGTGGTAGAAGAAGTTGAAAGGTTAGGATAAGAGTTAAAATATTGAGGATCATAAAAATGTTTTTTAAGAGATTTTAAATTTGTTTAAGGAAATTAACTCTAAATTTAATGATAGGATATTTTTGTCAAACAAACTCATCTTTAATGGTAAAATGTTAATTTTTTTTTTTGGTTAGTATTATCAGCGTCTAAATCTTTGATGGTCATAAATGGTTATTTTCTCTTAAAAAAATATGTTCCTAAATAAAAATATATAATGATTATTTGGGTTTGGTTTGGTAAAACTTTTATCTTTTAAAAGTTGTAGCATTTATGTTTGGTAAATTAAATTAAAAATGACTTTCAATAAGCACAAGAAACAACAAATGCGTTTGGTGAAATAGCTTTCAAAATTTAAAAATACTATAATGGACATTAATATAAGAATTAAATTTGGATATTAATTAATGGATGGGGTTTATTAGACTTTTTGATTTTGATAAGCACAAGCCCACTTTAAAAAGCTCTCTTTTAGGTATTTATAGAAACACCCCTAACTTTTAAAAGCTACAAGTACAAGTACATAATTTTTTAATTTATTAACATAAAACCAGATGCTTGTGTTTTTAAAAAGTACAAGTACCTCTTCAAAAAATTTTACCAAACCAAGCCTTAGTATGATAAATTTTATGGTCCAAATTTGCTATACAATCCAACATAGAGTGTCAGTAATTATTATGGTAAGATCATTGGTCAAATTTAGGAGAAAGCAAATGTCGTCATTTATTTATGTTGAGTTTAGCATGAGAAATTTTAATAAAATTTTTTACCATCAAAAATAAAAATTTAATCAGATATTCTGCTAATAGAACAAAAATATACCTTTTCCTAAAAAAAATTGAAAGAAAATAATTAGTGGTAAATTATATAAATATTTTAGAAGTTTAATTAATTTTTATGAAAAAAAATTCTAATAAGGTAAGAGAAGTTTTTTTTAGCATATAAATATTAAATTTTGTCAATGTCAAGCTTTAGTCTTAATATTTTAAACAATAGAATTCTTCTTCCAACTCCAAAAAAAGAATTTTGGAGCTATACAACAAGATAACCGAGGTGATGGATAAAAGAGCTCAAGGTAATGGTGTTTGTAGAGAAGAATCAAGAATTCAATGGCTAAATTGGAGAGAGCAAAATAATTATCATTCTATAGTCCAAGCTCAGAGTTAAATGAATAGAATACATGCTTTGGAGGATGATGAGGATAATCAGGTAGATGAAGATGAGAGCATAACTGTAATAGCCCAAAAGTACTTTGAAAGATTCACATCCTCACACCTAAGAGAACCAACTAAGAGATACAAGGAATTCCCAACAAAATTAAATCAGCAACAAAAGATTAACCAGTGACAACTAAAGTACTTTTATTAAAGGAGGATTAACGAATGATAATACTTTTATATATAGCTCACGAGTTCATGCATTTTCTGAAGAATAAGAAGTTTGACGAGTATGATTTAGCTTTGAAACTAGATATGAGCGGCGTATGATAGAGTGGAGTAGAGTTTTTTTATGAACGATCATGAGAAAAATGTGATTTTGTACTAAATGAATGGAATAGATCAAGGAGTTGGCAACGATGCGGTTTCGTACTCTGTTATTGTGGATGAACAACCTCATGGTTTCTTTAAACCATGTAGATGTTTGCGGCAAAGCAACCCTCTATCCACCTACCTTTTCTTGTTTTGTATAGAGGGACTCTCCCATCTACTTTACATAGGAGAAGATAGACTGGAGATTTATAGTTTGAGAGTGAATCATAGATTTCAAAGATAGACGATTCCATATAATTTAGCAAAGCTTTAAAGAAGAAATGTCAAAACCTACTTCAAATACTGAAGATCCATGAATAAACTATTAGACAAGTTGTTAATTGGATAAATCTTTGGTCTTGTTTAGCAAGAATACTCCTATCTCCACCCGAGATCACTTTTTAATCTCTTACGAGTTCTTCATGTAGGGAATCAGAACAAGCACTATAAGATGCATGAAAGGGCCCACAGATCAATGAAGACCCCTGCAACTTCACAGAGACGATGAATGACACTTGGAAGACCAAGCATGGATTTAGATTATTAATTGGAGGAGATGTGATATAGTTCTTGAGCAATTATTTTGTCCCCTCTTAATTCTTCACCAATCATGATAGAGTAGATCATTATGGCTCTCACCACTATGTGGTCTGAGCGATTGTTCATGTGCATGATTGATCGATTAATGAATTCCAGCCATCTATCCTTTTGCCGAAGGTATGAGATCACACTTTCTCAATTAAAGTGGGTTGCCACTGATGGTGTTTTTGTGGAAAAACGAATTTCTGAAACACACAAATCTAACCGGCAAATGCACCGGGTCGCATCAAGTAATAAAACTCACGTGAGTGAGGTCGATCCCACAGGGATTGATGGATCAAGCAACTTTAGTGGGTGATTAGTTTAGTCAAGCTAACATTGAAGTGAATTGTGTGAAATTGTAGCCAACAGAAAGTAAATTGCAAGGAATTATAAATTGCCGAAAGTAAATGGAACTGAAACTTAAAGAGCAACCAATGTAAATTGCAGAAACTTAAATGACAAGAAATGTAAAGTGCATCAAATGTAAAGGGGAGTGGGTGCTGGAAATTAAAGAAAGCAATAGATCAAGCAATTGGAAATGTAAATTGCAGGAAGAATAAATTGAACTGGGTGCTGGGAGCAATATAAACAGAGAAGCAAATTGGAAGCAATGCAACAGAAAGTAAAATTTCTTAAAGACTTTAAAGACAGAAAGACTATGCTTAATTTGCAGCAATTTAAAAGAAGATTGAAGATCTCAGGAGTGGAAGAGACTAGAAAACAAGTCTAGATCTCAAATCCTTCCTTGATCCAACAAGAACAATTGCAAGAGAAATTAAAGAAAAGTAAATTGCAGAAGCCAAGAGAAGGTGAAGCAGTAAACAGGAATGAAAATTCAATTGTGCAGAGAAAGTAAACAAGAAAATTCTCAAGGTGAGATTGAAACAGAATTTCTTCAATTCTCAACCCAAGATTTAAGACAAGACTGAAAACTAAGAGAGAGCTCTCTAATGGAGCTCCCCTGTACTCTCTGATGGGACTCCTTTCTAAAATGAGAATGATGCCTTATATCGGCATTTTGAAAAAATGAAAATGAAATTCAAAACAAATTACAATTAAAATAAAATTTCTATTCTAACTATCTCTTGTGCCTTTGAGTGGTGTCAATTGGGCCCTTGCTCTTGATGAAATTGGGTTGACAAAAGCCTCTGTTGATTGCTCTTGGAGTTGGAGAGAAACTCATTGTGAACCGGGCCATGAATCATAAAAGTTTGAGTAAAAGTTTGAGGCAAACTTTTACTCAAAATTTTTATACCAGCTGCCCTTATTTGCTGCTACCAACGTTTGGGCTAAAGTTTGAGGTCAAACTTTTAGCCAAACGTTGGGCCTTCTTGCATGCATGTTGGGGTACTACTTTGTCTGCTTGTCAATGTTGCAAATTTCATACCCACTAGAGACTATTATATATGGTTAGAAAGCTCTGAATGTCAGCTTTCTAACCCAATTAGAATCACCTCAATTGGACATCTACAACTCAAGTTATGCTCATGTGAAGAGGACAAGGTCGCTGGCCTTGGTGTGCAGCGTTTGAGGTAAAGTTTGCCTCAAACGTGGTCGAAAACGCCAGTTCTGGAGGCTCAAACATATTGTCCACCCCATACTATTATACATTGCTGGAAAGCCCTGAATGTCTACCTTTCAATGCCGTTGGAAGCGCATCATTTGGAGCTCTACAGCTCGAGTTATACTCCGTCGAAGGTGCAGAGGTCAGTTGGCCTCACTGCAAGTTGCCACCATGTTCATTTATGCTCATTGCGGGGCAGTTTTCTCCCTCAATTTTAGTGTCCACCATACAGTGTCATATATGCCTGGAAAGCTCTTGATTCCTACTTTCCATTGCTTTTTGAATCACCTCATTTGGAGCTCTGTAGCTCAAGTTATTTATGTTGGAAGTATACCCCTTGTATGCCTTGTGGCGCCAACGTTTGCCAAAAAGCTTGAGGCAAACGTTGGCGCAAGCTTTTTCTCCCCTGGGTGTGTTGGTGTGGCGCCAACGTTTGCCAAAAAGTTTGAGGCAAACGTTGGTGCAAACTTTTCTCCCTCCAGGGTGTAGTCAAGCTCCTCCAAAATTTTGAGCTAAAGTTTGAGGCAAACTTTAGCTCAAGCTTTTTTTGTCCTCTCTTGCTCTTTGTTTTGAGCCACGCTTTTCTTCCTTTGGGCCACGCTTCTCTTCCTTGATTTGGTCATGGGTCACGCTTTTAGAAGCGTGGCCTAAGCCTCCAAAGTGTGCCCAAAATTCCTCTTTTCTTCTTTTTAGCTTATTTTGTGCTCTTTTTGCTTCTTTTTCTTCTTATTTCCTACAAAGTTTATCAAATCAAAAGATCAAAGAAATATACCATTTAAGCACCAAAGAATGCAATATTTAAGCACTAATCATAAATTTCTTGTATGAAAAAGCATAGAAAAACATGACATGGTGACATGTCATCACAACACCAAACTTAAACCTTGCTTGTCCCCAAGCAAGAAAAGAATCATGCATTTAAAGATTGACAATCCAAGGTAAGAAGAGTAGCAACTCAATTTTCATGGTAAGCTAGTTTTCTAAGCATGCTACAATCGCAAAAGAGATGTAAATGATTGATGTTTCTATCTAGCTCAATTTATGAAATCTTTCTCTTATATTTCTTCCTTGAAACAAGCTTTTGATTTTTCTTATTAGCTTCTCCTTTTGGGTGCTTTGCCCCATGAGTTGATAACAAAGCTACGACTTCTAAATGCTTTGTTTTCAAGTATTACCACTTGATACATAAGCACCATAAGCATTTGATTAGAGGACTTCATTAAGCTCATTTTTTTCTTTTCTTTTCTTGACTCTCTAATCATTGATGCTCAGAGCCTTGAGCTTTGAGGGAGTGCTTTTGCACTTTGAGCCTAACCTTGACTTCTAAATGTTTTGTTTTCAAGCATTTGGCTTGATACATAAACACCACAAGTACTTAGCAAATAAATTGTCATTGGTACTCAGAGCCTTCAGCTTTCTCATTTTTTCCCTTTTTCTTTTCTTGCTTTAATTGTATTTGCCTCTTCAAGGTTTTCATGATTTTCAAAAGATTTCACAAAATGTACTAGATGAAAACTTCAATTAAATAAAATCCAATGCAATTGAGCAACAATTAATCATACTAGCTTTCCAATACTTTTATGCATATGCTAAATTCTTCTTTAATTCCTTGTTTGTTTATGATCATGATACTTTATTGCTTTTGAATTAACAAAACTCAAGTTGGTAATCATAATGACATAGCACCATATTGCAAATCAGTATTCAAGCTATGCTTATTCATACCACACATGCACACAGAGAATATAAAGACAATCATGCATTTTAAGTGCTGGAAAAACAAATGAGGAGAAAAGGAACTCTACAACCTTGTAGTTCATCTTCATTATTGTTGTCCTTTTTCCTCTATTCTTCCTCCTTCCCTTGCCAAACTCAGAATGTTTGCTCATCCTCAAGCAACAATTAGAACAATGGCTATGGGGCTAAGATGGATCGTGAATGTCTTACACAATGAAAAGTTAGTAGTACATGTGTTTTAAACAAGCAAAATTAAAGATAACAATCAAGGCACAGGAGACAGAGACCTTGTGATTGCAAACTTAAGAAGGTGAGCATAATACTTTGCATAAAGAATAAGTGGCACACCAAACTTAGTGTGACACTTTCACTTAGAATTGATGCAAGTATCTTGTAAGGATTGGAAACAAATTTTTTTGTTGCATAGCAACACCAAACTTAGAATGCAACCACATGTCAATTTATTTGAAATAAAACTAAATGAAAGAAACTGTTATATGCTAAATACAATCACCAAGCCAAGAATCTATCATGAATAAAGCTCTCTTGGTAGTGTATTAACAAACACAGTAAATAAAAGAAAGCATTTAAAAACAAGAAAATGACTCAAAAAAAAAGAAAACTAAAATTGTCTAACTAAATGAAAGATAACACTGCAAGGCATTATGATTATGCAAACAAGTGATGTTGCTGGATGTATTGCATAGAAAATTAAGTGGCACACCAAACTTAGAATCTTAGTGTGACACTTCCATGTAGAATTGATGCAATCATCCAAAGAGATTGAAAACAATGTGTTGCATGGCAACACCAAACTTAGAATGTAACCATATGCCAATTTATTGAATTTAAACAAAGCAAAGAAAGAAGACAAAGCATAGAAGAGAAACGTTACCTACTGTTGGCATGTTGTTCTTTACTTTCTTCCTCTTCTTCCAGTTTGTTAAGAGGAATGACTTCAAGAGAGGAGAAGATTCAGCTATTGCCCCCTGTCTTGGTTTCCTCTCAGCAAGCTTTCTTTTGTACATGGCTTGATTGAGCTTGCTTGCTATTGGTCCAGGGGTTGGATTGCTTGTGGTTGACCTCCTCTTGAATGTTATCCTTGGTAGCTTGGTCACAATCCTCTTCTTGGTGCTTTTGTTAATTGCCTTCACTTCCTTGAATCCAAGTCTTGGTGGTTGTGTGATTGTTGGAGTCTTCTTTTCATCAAGAGTCTCTTGTATTGGTGGTTCCATGAGCCCTTCCTTCATGTGATTTTCTGCTTCACTTGAGTGTGAATTTTCTGGAATGACTTCCTCACTTTCATGCTCCTCCACTCTTTTCTTTGCACCCAATATTTGACTTAATAGTTCTTTTATGGAGGAGGTTTGTTGTTCTTCCCAAGATTTCTTCATCTCTTCTTCATATTTTTCGATCACAGATTCAAGGGAAGTTTGTGAGGGTTGTGAATGTTCCTTTGTTACCTCAAGTGCAGTTTCATTTTCAACCACCTCATTCTTCATTGAAAGTTCACTTGATGCAGTAGCCTCCTCATCTTGCTCTTCCACTTTCTTCATTGCACTTTCACTTGACATAAGGACCTTTTGTTCTTGTTTTTCCACTTCCTCTCCCACAGATTGATTTTTACTGTTTGATGGTTCTAAGTGTTTCCTTATGTTCTCCAGGTGCTCATTCGTCCTCTGACGGATGATTTCTTCCCTTTTCCAGGCTTGTTGTTGTTCCTTCATGAATTGTTCTTGTCTTTTCAACAATTCTCTGGATTTTTGAAGTGGATCTTCATTTTGCTCTTCCACCTCCTTCTTCTCATTTAGCGTTTGATTGATCAACACTTCTATGTTTTTGAAGGAGTTCTCTTGTTCTTTCCATGATCCTTGTACTTCCCTTTCATGTCTTTCAAACATGGTTTCAAGCTTTGAAGGGCCTTGGTTCATGGAAATTTGTGTGGATGGTGAGTTTTGGCAAGGATTTTGTGTGGAGACAAAGTCCAGTGATGAAGAATTTTCAGATGAAAAACTAGAAGGTGAGGTTGGAAAATTTTGTATAAGTGAATTGATAGTACGTTTGAGTGAAGATAGCTCTTGATAAGTGGAATATGGGCTCTCAAATGTTTTCTGATTTTGCTCCCCCCAGCCATCATTAGAATAGCAACTTGCATCATTTTGTGGTGGAGGAAGATATCCCATATGATTTTCTTGCTCATCTTGTGTCTCTGAAGCAAATCTCCATGAATTGGAGTGCTCAAAATTAGTATTCTCTTGGTGATATTCCCAGCCACCATTAGAGATTGGTGATGGTGGGTCATATCCCATGAAATTAATTTGATCATAAGATGAGTTGAACTCCATTTGAATTTTGTAAAACACAACACCAAGGAGAATTGAAATTCATATCTCAGAGATGAATTTCTTAGTGAGGCAATAACTCAAACACCCTGGTTTCAACTTAGAACAGAGAACAAAAATAAAGAAAATGCTTGATCTAGACTTCTCACCCACTTAATCATTGTTGATCTAAATCAATCCCCGGCAACGGCGCCAAAAACTTGATGGTGTTTTTACGGAAAACGAAAAACGAATCCCAAACACACAAAACTAGCCGGCAAGTGCACCGGGTCGCATCAAGTAATAAAAATCACGTGAGTGAGGTCGATCCCACAGGGATTGATGGATCAAGCAACTTTAGTGGGTGATTAGTTTAGTCAAGCTAACATTGAAGTGAATTGTGTGAAATTGTAGCCAACAGAAAGTAAATTGCAAGGAATTATAAATTGCCGAAAGTAAATGGAACTGAAACTTAAAGAGCAACCAATGTAAATTGCAGAAACTTAAATGACAAGAAATGTAAAGTGCATCAAATGTAAAGGGGAGTGGGTGCTAGAAATTAAAGAAAGCAATAGATCAAGCAACTGGAAATGTAAATTGCAGGAAGAATAAATTGAACTGGGTGCTGGGAGCAATATAAACAGAGAAGCAAATTGGAAGCAATGCAACAGAAAGTAAAATTTCTTAAAGACTTTAAAGACAGAAAGACTATGCTTAATTTGCAGCAATTTAAAAGAAGATTGAAGATCTCAGGAGTGGAAGAGACTAGAAAACAAGTCTAGATCTCAAATCCTTCCTTGATCCAACAAGAACAATTGCAAGAGAAATTAAAGAAAAGTAAATTGCAGAAGCCAAGAGAAGGTGAAGCAGTAAACAGGAATGAAAATTCAATTGTGCAGAGAAAGTAAACAAGAAAATTCTCAAGGTGAGATTGAAACAGAATTTCTTCAATTCTCAACCCAAGATTCAAGACAAGAATGAAAACTAAGAGAGAGCTCTCTAATGGAGCTCCCCTGTACTCTCTGATGGGACTCCTTTCTAAAATGAGAATGATGCCTTATATAGGCATTTTTACAAAATGAAAATGAAATTCAAAACAAATTACAATTAAAATGAAATTTCTATTCTAACTATCTCTTGTGCCTTTGAGTGGTGTCAATTGGGCCCTTGCTCTTGATGGAATTGGGTTGACAAAAGCCTCTGTTGATTGCTCTTGGAGTTGGAGAGAAACCCATTGTGAACCGGGCCATGAATCATAAAAGTTTGAGTAAAAGTTTGAGTAAAAGTTTGAGGCAAACTTTTACTCAAACTTTTTATACCAGCTGCCCTTATTTGCTGCTACCAACGTTTGGGCTAAAGTTTGAGGTCAAACTTTTAGCCAAACGTTGGGCCTTCTTGCATGCATGTTGGGGTACTACTTTGTCTGCTTGTCAACGTTGCAAATTTCATGCCCACTATAAACTATTATATATGGTTAGAAAGCTCTGAATGTCAGCTTTCTAACCCAATTGTAATCACCTCAATTGGACATCTACAACTCAAGTTATGCTCATTTGAAGAGGACAAGGTCGCTGGCCTTGGTGTGCAGCGTTTGAGGTAAAGTTTGCCTCAAACGTGGTCGAAAACGCCAGTTCTGGAGGCTCAAACATATTGTCCACCCCATACTATTATATATTGTTGGAAAGCCCTGAATGTCTACTTTCCAATGCCGTTGGAAGCGCATCATTTGGAGCTCTATAGCTCGAGTTATACTCCGTCAAAGGTGCAGAGGTCAGTTGGCCTCACTGCAAGTTGCCACCATGTTCATTTATGCTCATTGCGGGGCAGTTTTCTCCCTCAATTTTAGTGTCCACCATGCAGTGCCATATATGCCTGGAAAGCTCTTGATTCCTACTTTCCATTGCGTTTTGAATCACCTCATTTGGAGCTCTGTAGCTCAAGTTATTCTTGTTGGAAGTATACCCCTTGTATGCCTTGTGGCGCCAACGTTTGCCAAAAAGCTTGAGGCAAACGTTGGCGCAAGCTTTTCTCCCTCCAGGGTGTAGTCAAGCTCCTCCAAAAGTTTGAGCTAAAGTTTGAGGCAAACTTTAGCTCAAGCTTTTTTTGTCCTCTCTTGCTCTTTGTTTTGAGCCATGCTTTTCTTTCTTTGGGCCACGCTTCTCTTCCTTGATTTGGTCATGGGTCACGCCTTTAGAAGCGTGGCCTAAGCCTCCAAAGTGTGCTCCAACTTCAAAGTGTGCCCAAAATTCCTCTTTTCTTCTTTTTAGCTTATTTTGTGCTCTTTTTGCTTCTTTTTCTTCTTATTTCCTACAAAGTTTATCAAATCAAAAGATCAAAGAAATATACCATTTAAGCACCAAAGAATGCAATATTTAAGCACTAATCATAAATTTCTTGTATGAAAAAGCATAGAAAAACATGACATGGTGACATGTCATCAGCCACTCATACCCAAGATCCATTGCACACAAGGGAGACAAATGTCTCTAACTACCTTATCAATTAAGTGACTGATGATGTTGAAGGTGTTGAGTCTCTCAAGCAGAAAACTCCCCAGATGCTTGTCAGGCTAAAATCAATCACTTTCTCTCTTACATAACCCCTAGTATCCTCATCGGTGATAAAAGCATCAGCATGAAATTCTTGGATCAACAATTGTCCCACTCTTTGAGGTGGGTCACAGAGGGTTTGCTATCTTCTTCTTGTAATTTATTCTTGGATTTTCGAGTACTCCTCTTATTTCAGAGCAAAATGGACTTTCATAATGATCTTCTTTTTGCTTGTTGAATTGTAGAAATGGTTCGCATAAAATTTTGAAAGGAACTTTATTGCATCATAGGAAGAGAATGTAAGTGATGAATCCATATTTGATGATGATTTTTGGTTAGAATTGAATGGATTTCATCACATAAACTTGCACTTATTCCCTCGAATAGCATGCTTTTGAACTTTCCTCCCAATTTGTGCTTGATTATAAATATATGCTCTTTTGTGCCCAATTTAATCTATTTTATTCCATTTTCCTTCCATTCGATGCCTTGATTTCGTTTGTGAGTGATTTCAGGTGTATAAGGGAGGAATGGCTTGGAGAAAATGGAAGAAGAGCATACAAAGTGGAGGAAACATGAAGAATCAAAGGAGATGAGTTCAGAGACGTGTGCGTGCGCACAGGCCTGCGTGCGTAGGCACAGGCGCCCAATCAGAGCGCGTGGATTATTTCGAGCGCGTTGCACGTTCATTCAAGCATCGCCTAGTACGGTGCGCACAGCTGCTTGTGCGTACGCACAGGAAGAAATTTTTGCAAAGTGTGCGGACGCACACGTCTGTGCGTCCGCATAGGTGTCCGCACATGACCTCAATAAAATGGCACGTGACTCACAATTTTAAGGCTTTGGAGGCCCATTTCTGAACTCTTTTAGCTCATATTGGAAGGGAATAAAGAGCATAACATAGCATATCATTTAGGATAGTTTAGGAGTAGTAGTAGGAAGCTTTTAGTTTAGTTTTCTCTAAGTTTTGCATCATCTCTATTAGGGTTTATATTAGGGTTTTACATTCAAGTGCCATTTCTATTTTTTATCTTGGATTTCGCTAGCTTCCATTCTAAGTATCTTCTTGTTATTACTCTTAATAGTTACATTGTTCTTACTATTTCTTATAATAGAAGTTATAGTTCAATTTCACTTCTCTTTTGCAATTTCAATTTTTTGTTGATGAATTTGATGTTTGATGTTAGTTTCATGCTTTCTTATGTTATTCTTGTTGATTGAAATCAATTGTTGCTTTTAGTTTCAAGTCTTTTCTTATTTTTCCCATGTTTAAGGATTTTGCCCACCAAGTGTTTGACAAAATGTCAACCATGGTTTTAGGCTAAACTTTTGGCTCTTGGCTTGGGAAAAGTGAGCAATTGGGTTCCTAGAGTTGGAATGTTCAACATTTAGTGTCAATTCTTGGATTGTTAATTGTTCTTGTTCCCACTAACGTTAATTTGTTGCTAAGGCAATTAGCAAGCAATTTAGGATTTGTGGGTTAAGAACACTTATGCTCATTTAACTTACTTTCCGATGTGAGGGTTGATCAAGTGAGACTAATCCATCATAATTGTCATAGTTGTGGTTCCAACAAGGAAAGGACCCTTAGCTCACTCCAAGCTAAGACTCTTTTTATGTTTTCAATCTTTCATATACTTCTATGTTAATCTCTTTTATACTTTACTTGTTTATATTACATAATCGGTTCTTTAATTTCTTCATTAGTTTAATCATTACAATTTTGCACGTTCTTTTATTGCTTTATATGTTTATTTCTTCATTGACAACCCCTTGATCACTACAACCGGAATTGTACACTCATTGTCCTCAAGTGTTCCTTGGGAGACGACTCGGGAGTCAAATACTCTCGGTATTAAATTGGTTTTGAATTGTGACTATCTTTTAAATTTGCATTTTGACTGACGACTAATTGTTGGATCTGGACTATACTTGCAACGTCAATCTTATTCTAGTGCGAAAGTCCAAACTCGTGTCATTTAGTCGTCCGTCAAATTTTGGCGCCATTGCCGGGGAAATCACTTTAAGTGCAATGAGTGCTCTAATTTTGGTTGTTGTAAATATGTGAATAGTGTGAATACATGATTTTGGTTTGCTACTTGGCACTAATTGTAGATACTACTTTTCTCTTTAGTTAGCCTTAGTAGTTGTTGATTGTTAGGTTGGTTCTTGTTTACTTGCCTATTTTTGTTTTGCTTTTCATAATTGCATGCTTTCAGACCCGAGCTTGGCCACTTTTGATCCGAAAATTGAAAGACCTTTAACTCGTATAAGGCAAGCTCGGCGCCGGCTAGCTTTTATGAATAGTGAATTGGGCTCCCTTGAGGAGCACTCCAATTCACTATCACCACCAATCCGTGACCATCATTCTCCAATCAACGAGGAGACCATATATTAATCTGTGGAGAGTACTAAAATCTCTTTGAGTGACTTAGGTGACACCGTCATGGCGGACCCACCTCGAAGAATCACCTTGAAGGAGGCCGGAGCTCCTAATCTTAACTTGCAACCGTTTCAAATTCTGTATCCGGCTTTGGACCCAAATTTTGAGCTCAAGTTCGGTACGATAAACTTGCTCCCCAAATACAATGGACTACCCGGGAAAGACCCTCTGAAGCATCTAAAGGATTTCCAAGTTGTATGCGCAATTGCGAGAAGACATGGGGCAGATGAAGCTGCGGTGTTGGTCTTCGCTTTCCCTTTTTCTTTGGAGGGAAAAGCGAAAGAGTGGTTTTATACTCAACTGGGAGAAGTCAGATCCAATTGGGACTTGTTGCGTAAAGAACTTTTGGAAAAGTTCTACCCTCCTCAGAAAACAGACAAGCTGCAATGAGAAATCTCTTGCATTGTGCAACAAGATGGGGAGACTTTGTATGAATACTGGGAGAGATTCAAGAAGTTACTGGAGGCTTGCCCTCACCACCGTATTGACGAGTTGGTTCTTATCAGTTATTTTTGTCAAGGAATGCACCACCAAGACAAGCTTCTCTTAGATGCCACAAGTGGAGGATTGATGAACGGGATTTTTGACGGTTTAGAATTTCCTAATGAATTCTTGTTGCAAGTATAGTTTCTAAACCAAACAATAATCCTTTCATACAAAAGATTGTTTGTCACAAGTACAAACCCCTAAAATTATGAACCAAAGTATTTAAACCTCGAGTCAGTCTCCCTAGGAATTACGATAAGTCTTGCTATTGGTTATGAGGTATGTTTGGGGTTTTTAAGATATTAGACATGAAAGGTAAATGGCAATGAAAACAAACTAACAACTATGAAAGTTCTTGGCAAGGTTATGAGAACTAGAAGTCCTATCCTAGTTATCCTCCTCAATTGTGATCACAATTGTCCATTGCTACCACTTAGTTAACCTCTAACCATGGAGGAAAGTCAAGTAGATGAATCAACTTGATTCCACAAGTCCTAGCCAACTCCCAAGGGATAGACTAGCTTTAGTGGTATCCAAATCAATTAGCAACTTCTAAGTGTCAATCAACAAAGGAATTAGATAACTCAAGCGTCACTAATTACTCTACCTAGGCCAAGAGGAACAAAATCTACACTAAAATCCAACCAAGCATTTCATCAAACACTTGGAAGGCATAAAGAAAAAGCAAAGTAAATTGACAATAACAATGATATCTAACACAATTATTGCAAGAAATTAATGACAACAAGCAAAAGAAACTCAATTATTATGAATTACCTCAAATTGAATTGAAAGAAAAGTAGACGAAGCAAGAGTAGATCTATAATAAAGCATAGAAACAACATAAAGGAAATTACAACAAAAGAATAGAAGAATGGTGAATGTAACAACAAGGAACTGAAGAGTAGAAGTAGAAGAAGGCATGAATTAAAAACTAGATCTAAGAACTAAACCTAATCCTAATCCTAATCCTAATCCTAGAGAGAAGTGAGAGATTCTCTCTCTAAAACTAACATTAAACTAATCTTAATGTGAATGAATGAGCTCTTTATGTGTGAATGATGTGTTCCCCTTTAATCCTTGGTCTTTTAAAGCTTTTCCCGCCAAAAACTCAGCTCCAAGTGGGGCCAAAAACCCTCCGAAATCGCCAGTCACGAGTTCTCTTTAAAAATCACGTGCGGCCTTCAGCGCGTACGCATACAGTGCGCGTATGCATCCATGGAGCATTTCGCGATCCGCGCGTAGGCGCATAGTGCGCGCACGCATCCATGGGCGTTTTTCAAATCTTTGGCTTTTCATGATTTCTCCACTTTGCATGCTTTTCTCTCAATTCCTTTGATCCATTCTTAGCCTTTTCAATCCTGAAATCACTAGCAAACACATCAAGGCATCTAGTAGAATCAAAGGTGAATTAAAATCAACAATTAAGGGCCTAAGAAAGCACGTTTTCACACTTAAGCACAAATTAGGAGACAATCATGAAACCATGCTATTTCATTAAATAAATGTGGGCAAAAGTTCATAAAATCACCTAAATCAAGCACAAGATAAACCCTAAATATGGGGTTTATCAAGGATCACTGACCAAAAACAAGACTTCCGCGGAAGCATGGGAAGTTATATCAGACTTAGCGGACTCAACTCAACACTCAAGGGCAAGGAGTCTATAACCAAAATCTGTGAGTGAAGTTTCTCCATCCGGAGATGCTATTTTGACCAAGACCCTCGGTGAGATGACAATTTTGTTGAGGCAAATCACCCAAGGGCAACAAATTCTTCAAGATTTGATAAACGCTCCACCTCAACCTCTAAGGATCGAAGGACCATCAATAATATGTGGTGTTTGTGCTTGTAATACTCATTACACCGATGAGTGCCCTCAACTCCAAGAGGACACTACATTGGCGGTAGCCAATCCCTACCTACAAAGGCCCAATTACAATCAAGGATCCTACCAACATGGAGGCAATCAACACCAAGGGTGGAAGGATAATTCAAACCAAATGTGGAACCAAGCTCTTCAAGCTCAACCCAACCAAAAGGCGCAAGCCTACTACCATCAACATCCCCAAGGTCAACCACAATACCAACAACCACCACAATCTCAACCTCAAGTGAAGTATCAACACCCAAATAGTAGGTCTAACCCTCCTCAAGTCAACCAAGCCCTTCCCTCCAATCAACCTCACATGAATGACACCATTCACACCTTCATGCAAGAGCAACGGGAGTTTCATAAGAAATAAGAGGCATATATGGCTACGATAGCTGAAGCACTTTCCCGTTTAACTCTCCCTCTTCAAGCCACACAAAACACCTAACAAGCTTCAATCTCCAGTAGTTTACCCTCTCAACCTCAATCCAACCCTAAGGGAAGCATAAATGCCTTTACTCTTAGAAGTGGTACTAAACTGGATAAGAATGTTGCCATACCTACAAAGTTGAGTGAGGAGACAAACAATGAGGAAGTAGGAGATGAAGTGGAGGTGATGAGGGGTGAAGATGAAAATATTGACAAAGGCGAGGAGGAACCACCCAAGGTCAAGGAGCCAAAGTGAAAGACTTTGCTTGAAGAGCCTACGCCCATCCCATTCCCAACTTTTGCAAGAAGCAAAAAGAACTTGAGCCCAACATGGTGGAAGTGTTTAAGAAGGTTGAAGTTACCGTCCCTCTCTCTCAAGCCATTCAACAAGTGCCAAAATATGTCAAGCTCCTCAAGGTTGTTTGCACTCACAAAGACAAGCTTGGCGACCTCAACAAAAAGCCGATAGATGATTCAATCTTTTCTTTACTTCCTGAAAAATGTAATGATCCCGGCCCATGTTTGGTTACTTGTTTGATTGGTGGGATGAAGTTCATGGATTGTATGTGTGATTTGGCGGCGTGCGTAAGCATTATGCCACTTCCCATTTATGAAAGATTGAACTTGTCACCCCTAAAGAGGTCCGGGGCGAGATTTGTGTTAGCCGATAAGAGCATTGTATCAGTTGTGGGGATTGCAGAAAATATCCTAGTTAACATCCAAGGATTACTCTTCCTAGTTGATTTTCACATTTTGGAGTCCCCTCCCATTGACTCAAACAAGCCATCATCCATACTCCTTGGAAGGCCATTCTTGAAGACGGCCCGGTTCAAGCTGGATGCACATTCGGGAGTCTATTATTTTGAGTCCAACTACAAGTTAGTCAAGTTCACTTTGGAGGAGTCCAACAAACCCGTTCTTGAAGCCTATTCTATCTTTGGATGTGACATAGTTGAAGATCAAGTGATTGAGGATGGCAAGAAGCAAAAAGAAGAGGATATTGCCGAGAAGTCAAATTCAAAGGATCATACTCAACCCAAGAATGCCAATGAGTTGGAGATTTTCCTCCTTGGAGAAGTTTCTAAGTGACCAATGAAGCCATGCAAGTCCAACTTAGGACTCTAAACCAAAGTGCTTGGTGGAAGACAACCCACCATGGTAACATTGTTCCAACTTTATCTTTTGTTTATAGCTTTTTGAATCATTTATTTTTTTTGAGATATGATTATTAGCTTAGGTTTGGTTTGATGATTTTGAGTTGAATAAGTTGAATTGCTTGTGGATTATGAATTTGTGCTAGTTTGAATGATTTGGGGTTAGTATGTTGATATGCTAAGGGTAGGAACCTTAGTTTTGAAGAGAAAAAAGTTTTCTGAAACAGGGCATCTGTGCGTGCACACCATGCTGTACGCGCGCACAAAACTGTGTTTTTCGCCATCTGTGCGGCCGCACAAGCCTGTGCGTCTACACACACCTTGATATGCCCTCTGGTCGCAGCGCCAGCACAGCTTGTGCATGCGTGCTGCCCTGTTTCCTGTGATCTATGCGTGCGCAAAGCTGTGTGCGTACGCACACGTTTCCTTTCATGCTTCATCTGTGCGGTCACACAGACGTGTGCGTCCGCACACCAATTGCAAGCCCCTTTGGTGAGAGCGAGGAAACGGCCTGTGTGCGTGGTGCACGAAATCGTGATTGTTTGTTTCCCATCAACGGTGCCAAAAACTTGGTGCGCACGTTCATATTCTTAATTCTTTTTCACAACTTCGCACGACTAACCAGCAAGTGCACTGGGTCGTCCAAGTAATAAACTTTACGTGAGTAAGGGTCGATCCCACAGAGATTGTCGGCTTGAAGTAAGCTATGGTCACCTTGTAAATCTCAGTCAGGCGGATTCAAATGGTTATGGAGATTTGATAATTAAAATATAATTAAAATATAAAATAGGATAGAAATACTTATGTAATTCATTGGTGAGAATTTCAGATAAGCGTATGGAATTGCTTTTGTTCCTTCTGAACCTCTGCTTTCCCATTGCTTTCATCCAATCATTCATACTCCTTTCCATGGCAAGCTGTATGTTGGGAGGGTCACCGTTGTCAATGGCTACCGTCCGTCTTCTCAGGGAAAATGGTCCAAATGCACTGTCACCGCACGGCTAATCATCTGTCAATTCTCGATCATGTTGGAATAGGATCCATTGATCCTTTTGCGTTTGTCACTACGCCCAACACTCGCGAGTTTGAAGCTCGTCACAGTTATCCCTTCCCAGATCCTACTCGGAATACCATAGACAAGGTTTAGACTTTCCGGATCTCAAGAATGGTCGCCAATAATTCTAGCATATACCACGAAGACTCTGATCGTGAACCAGAAGGCTAAGAGATATGCATTCAAGCTTGTTTTCATGTAGAACGGAAGTATTTGTCAGGTACGCGTTTATAAGTGAGAATGGTGATGAGTGTCACATAATCATCACATTCATCATGTTCTTGGGTGTGAATGAATATCTTAGAATAAGAATAAGCTTGAATTGAATAGAAAACAATAGTACTTTGCATTAATTCATGAGGAACAGCAGAGCTTCACACCTTAATCTATGGTGTGTAGAAACTCTACTGTTGAAAATACATAAGTGATGGAGGTCAAGGCATGGCCGAATGGCCAGCCCCCCTTAAACGTGATCTCTGAAAATAAAATTATTCAAAAGATTAACCAGAGAAGTAAAATAAATCACTAAAAGTAGTTTTTATACTAAACTAGTAGCTAAGGTT
This sequence comes from Arachis hypogaea, assembly GCF_003086295.3. Classification (NCBI taxonomy): domain Eukaryota; kingdom Viridiplantae; phylum Streptophyta; class Magnoliopsida; order Fabales; family Fabaceae; genus Arachis; species Arachis hypogaea. The sequence continues at coordinate 46,544,101 of NC_092053.1, forward strand.
ACATAAGATAAGTAAATGATGTAGAAATCTACTTCCGGGTCCACTTGTGTGTGCTTGGGTTGAACATTGAGCTTTCATGTATAGAGACTCTTTTTGGAGTTAAACGCCAGGTTGTAGCCTGTTTCTGGCGTTTAACTCTGGTTTGCAACCTGTTTCTGGCGTTTAACTCCAGAATAGGGCAGGAAGTTGGCGTTTGAATGCCAGTTTGGGTCGTGAAAACTCGGGAAAGCCCTGGATGTCTACTTTCCAATGCAATTAAGAGCGCACCAATTGGATTTCTGTAGCTCCAGAAAATCCACTTCGAGTGCAGGCAGGTCAGAATCCAACAGCATCTGCAGTCCTTCTTCAGCCTCTGAATCAGATTTTTGCTCAAGTCCCTCAATTTCAGCTAGAAAATACCTGAAATCACAGAAAAACACACAAACTCATAGTAATGTCCAGAAATGTGATTTTTGAATGAAAACTAATAAAAATATAATAAAAAGTAACTAAAGTATACTAAAAACTATGTAAAAACAATGCCAAAAAGCATATAAATTATCCGCTCATCACAACACCAAACATAAATTGTTGCTTGTCCCCAAGCAACTGAAAATCAATTAGGATAAAAAGAAGAGAATATACTATAAATTCCGAACCATCAATGAAACTTAGCTCCAATCAGATGAGCGGGACTAGTAGCTTTTTGCCTCTGAATAGTTTTGGCATCTCACTTCATCATTTGAAGTTCAGAATGATTGGCATCTATAGGAACTTAGAATTTAGATAGTGTTATTGATTCTCCTAGTTCAGTATGTTGATTATTGAACACAACTACTTTATGAGTCTTGGCCGTGGCCCTAAGCACTTTGTTTTCCAGTATTGCCACCGGATACATAAATGCCACAGACACATAACTGGGTGAACCTTTTCAGATTGTGACTCATCTTTGCTAGAGTCCCCAGTTAGAGGTGTCCAGGGTTCTTAAGCACACTCTTTTTTCTTTGGACCTCGACTTTAACCGCTCAGTCTCAAGTTTTCACTTGACACCTTCACGCCACAAGCACATGGTTAGGGACAGCTTGGTTTAGCCGCGTAGGCCAGGATTTTATTCCCTTGGGCCCTCCTATCCACTGATGCTCAAAGCCTTGGATCCTTTTTACCCTTGCCTTTTGGTTTAAAGGGTTACTGGCTTTTTGCTCTTGCCTTTTGGTTTTAAGAGCTTTTGGCTTTTTCTGCTTGCTTTTTCTTTTTCTTTCTTTTTCTTTCTTTTTTTTCGCCATTTTTCTTTTCTTCTTTTTTTTTGCAAGCTTTTGTATTCACTACTTTTTCTTGCTTCAAGAATCAATTTTATGATTTTTTAGATTATCAATAACATTTCTCCTTTTTCCTCATTCTTTCAAGAGCCAACAATTTTAACATTCATAAACAACAAATTCAAAAGACATATGCACTGTTCAAGCATTCATTCGAAAAACAAAAAGTATTGCCACCAAATCAAAATAGTTAAACTAATTTCAAGGATGAATTCAAAATCATGTACTTCTTGTTCTTTTGTTTTTAGAACATTTTTCATTTAAGAGAGGTGATGGATTCATAGGACATTCATAGCTTTAAGATATAGACACTTAAACACTAATGATCATGTAATACAAACACAAACATAAATAAAACATAAGGCTCAAAAACCGAAAAACAGAAAAATAAGAACAAGGAGATTAAGGAACGGGTCCACCTTAGTGAGGGTGGCATCTTCTTCCTCTTGAAGACCCAATGGTATTCTTGAGCTCCTCTATGTCTCTTCCTTGCCTTTGTTGCTCCTCCCTCATAGCCCTTTGATCTTCTCTAATCTCATGGAGAATGATGGAGTGCTCTTGGTGCTCCATCCTTAGTTGTCCCATGTTTGAACTTAATTCTCCTAAGGAGGTGTTAATTTGCTCCCAATAGTTTTGTGGAGGAAAGTGCATCCCCTGAGGCATCTCAGGGATTTCATGGTGAAGAATTTCCTCATACTCTTGTTGAGGTCCATAAGTGGGCTCTCTTGTTTGCTCCATCCTTTTCTTAGTGATGAGCTTTTGAGATGAATCTCTCCATCTACCATGACTCAGAGGTGGAAGATTTTGCCTTCCCTTTCCCCTTTCTTGAGGTTTCTCTGGCCTTAGGTGCCATTGATGGTTATGAAAAAACAAAAAGTAATGCTTTTACAACACCAAACTTAGAAGGTTTGCTCGTCCTCGAGCAAAAAGAAGAGAAGAGGGAGTAGAAGAAGAAGAAAATAGATGAGATGGAGAGGTATGAGTGGTTATGATGTGTGAAAAGGAAGGAGTGATGGTTTGAATTTGAGTGGGTGGGTGTAGGTGGGTTGTATGATGATTTTGGAGGAGTAATGGAGGTGATTGGTGGAGGTTATTTTGGGGAAGAGTCTTATAGAAAGGTGTGAGGAGGAGAGAAGAAGAGAGGTGGGGTAGGTGGGGATCCTATGGGGTTCACAAATCCTGAGGGGTCAAGGACTTAGCATCCCTGCTCCATTTAGGCGTGCAAAACGCCCTTAGAATACATGTCTGGCGTTAAACGCCAGGTTGCTGCTTGTTTCTGGCGTTTAACGCCAGCTTTTCTCCCATTCTTGGTGTTAAACGCCAATTCCATGCTCTGTTCTGGTGTTACAAGCCAGTCTGGTGCTTGTTTCTGGCGTTTAATGCCAGCTTGATGCTTCTTTCTGGCGTTAAACGCCAGTTTGATGCTTCTTACTGGCGTTTAAACGCCAGTAAGCTCTTCCTCCAGGGTGAGCTATTTTTAATGCTATTTTTCATTCTATTTTTGATTTTTTAGTAGTTTTTGTGACTTCACATGATCATCAACCTAAAGAAAACATAAAATAGTAATGGAAAATAAATAGATATAATTAAATAACATTGGGTTGCTTCCCAACAAGCACTTTTTTAATGTCAATAGCTTGGCAGTGAGCTCTCATGGAGCTTCACAGATAATCAGAGCAAGGTTGGGGCCTCTTAACACCAAACTTAGAGTTTGGCTATGGCCTCTCAACACCAAACTTAGAGTTTGAATGTGGGGGTTTTGTTTGACTCTGTTCTGAGAGAAGCTTTTCATGCTTTCTCTCCATGGCTACAGAAGGAGAACCTTGAGTCTTAAATACAAGGTAGTCCTCATTCAACTGAAGGACCAACTCTCCTCTGTCAACATCAATCACAGCCTTTGCTGTGGCTAGGAAGGGTCTGCCAAGGATGATGGATTCATCCTCATCCTTCCCAGTGTCTAGGATTATGAAATTAGCAGGGATGTAAAGGCCTTCAACCTTCACTAGCACGTCCTCTACTAATCCATAAGCCTGTTTCATTGATTTGTCTGCCATCTCTAATGAGATTTTTGCGGCTTGTACCTCAAAGATTCCCAGTTTCTCCATTACAGAGAGGGGCATGAGGTTTATCCCTGACCCTAGGTCACATAGAGCCTTCTCAAAGGTCATGGTGGCTATGGTACAAGGTATGAAGAATTTTTCGGGATCCGGTTTCTTCTGAGGTAATGTCTGCCTCATTAATGCATTCAGTTCATTGGTTAACAAGGGAGGTTCATCCTCCCAAGTCTCAGTACCAAATAACTTGGCATTCAGCTTCATGATTTCTCCTAGATACTTAGCAACTTGCTTTTCAGTGATGTCTTCATCCTCTTTAGAGGAAGAGTATTCATCAGAGCTCATGAATGGCAGAAAGAGGTTCAATGGAATCTCTAGGGTCTCTGTATGAGCCTCAGATTCCTTTGGTTCCTCAAAGGAGAACTCCTTTCTATCCAGAGGACATCCCAAGAGGTCTTCCTCACTGGGATTCACGTCCTCCTCCTCCTCTGGGCATTCGGCTACACCAAGTAAGGTTATGGCCTTGCATTCTCTCTTGGGATTTTCTTCTGTATTGCTTGGGAGAGTACTGGGAGAAGTTTTAGTAATCCTCTTACTCAGCTGACCCACCTGTGCCTCCAAATTTCTAATGGAGGACCTTGTTTCATTCATGAAACTTAGTGTGGTCTTGGATAGATCAGAGACTATGGTTGCCAGGCCAGAATGGCTCTGTTCAGAATTCTCTGTCTGTTGCTGAGAAGATGATGGAAAAGGCTTGCTATTGCTAAACCTATTTCTCCATGAAGGATTATAGGTATTTCCATAGGGTTCTCCCATGTAATTTACCTCTGCTATTGCAGGGTTCTCTGGATCATAAGCTTCTTCTTCAGAAGATGCTTCTTTAGTACTGTTGGATGCAGCTTGCAATCCATTCAGACTCTGAGAAATCATATTGACTTGCTGAGTCAATATTTTATTCTGAGCCAATATGGCATTCAGAGTATCAATTTCAAGAACTCCCTTCTTCTGAGGCGTCCATTGTTCACAGGATTCCTCTCAGAGGTGTACATGAACTAGTTATTTGCAACCATTTCAATGAGTTCCTGAGCTTCTGCAGGGGTTTTCACGTGAAGAGATCCTCCTGCAGAATGGTCTAATAACATTTTTGACAACTCAGACAGACCATCATAGAATATACTTATGATGCTCCATTCTGGAAGCATGTCAGTAGGACACCTTTTGATTAATTGCTTATATCTTTCCCAAGCTTCATAGAGGGATTCTCCTTCCTTCTGTCTGAAGGTTTGGATTTCCACTCTAAGCTTGCTCATCTTTTGAGGAGGAAAGAATTTGGCCAGGAAAGCACTGACCAGCTTATCCCAAGAGTTCAGGCTATCCTTAGGTTGTGAATCCAACCATGTTCTAGCTCTGTCTCTTACAGCAAAAGGGAAAAGCATAAGCCTGTAGACCTCAGGATCAACTCCATTGGTCTTGACAGTGTCACAGATTTGCAAGAATTCAGCTAAAAACTGATGAGGATCTTCCATTGAAAGTCCATGAAACTTGCAATTCTGCTACATTAGAGAAACTAATTAAGGCTTAAGCTCAAAATTGTTTGCTCCAATCTCAGGAAGTGAGATGCTTCTTCCATAGAAGTTGGAAGAGGGTGCAATAAAGTCACCAAGCATCTTCCTTGCATCTCCATCATTGTTATTAGGTTCGGCCATGTCTCCCTCTTTTTTAAAAATTTCTGTCAAGTTCTCTCTAGAGAGTTGTGCTTTAGCTTCCCTTAGCTTCCTCTTCAGAGTCCTTTCAGGTTCAGGATCAGCTTCAACAAGAATGTTCTTATCCTTGTTCCTGCTCATATGAAAAAGGAAGATAACAGAATAGAAAACATAGAATCCTCTATGTCACAGTATAGAGATTCCTTATGTAAGTAGAAGAATAGGAGAATAGAAGAAGGGGAAGAGAAAAACTCGAACACAGAGAAGAAGATGGAGTTCGAATTTTGGGTGGAAGAGAAGTGTTAGTAGATGAATAAATAAATAGAAGGAGATGAGAGAGGGGGAAGAAAATTCGAATTTAATTTAAACTAAAAGGAAAAATAGTTTTGTTTTTATTTTAAAATTTAGTTAGCATTTGAAAATTAAGAAGGAAAATAGAATTAAATTAAATTAAAATTTAAAACAAATAGTTAATTAAAAAGAGATTTTGAAAAAATGGGGAAGAGTTTTAGAAAATTAGAGAGAGAAATTTAGTTAGGTGGTTTTGAAAAAGATATGATTGAAATAGAAACTTTTAAAATCAAACAAAAAAGTTAAGTGGTTAATTGAAAAAGATTTGAAAATCAAATTTTAAAGGGTGAGAAGTTAGAAAAGATTTTGAAATTGATTTTGAAAAAGATATGATTGAAATTGAAAAAGATATGATTGAAATTTAATTTGAAAAAGATTTAAAAAGGATATTAAAAAGATTTGATTTTTGAAAATTAAAGTTGATTACTTGACAAACAAGAAACTAAAAGATAGGATTTTAAAATTTAAAGATTGAACTTTTCTTAATAGGCAAGTAACAACTTGAGATTTTTGAATCAATATTAAAAGTTTGCAATGAATTCGAAAATATGAAACAAAAATAAGAAAAAGATTTTTGAAAATTATTTTGAAATTTTCGAAAATATTAAGAAGAAAATTGAAAAAGATTTGATTTTTGAAAAAGTTTTGAAAAGATAGGATTTTTAAATTGAAAATTTTGACTTGGCTAAAAAGAAACAACTAAATTTTTTAAAAGTTTTTAAAAAAGTCAACTCAAATTTTCGAAAATTTATGAGAGAATAAGGGAAAGATATTTTTTTTTATTTTTAAATTTTTAATGAGGAGAGAGAAAAACACAAAAAAAGACACAAGACATAAAAATTGAATTAAAACACACAATGCATGCAAGAACACTTTGAATGTCAAGATGAACACCAAGAACACTTTGTATGTCAAGATGAACACCAAGAACTTATTTTTGAAAATTTTTAAGAAAAGAAAAATATGCAAGACACGAAACTTAGAAATTTTCAAACTTTAGACACTAACAAATTGAAAATACATATGAAAAACAAGAAAAGACATAAAACATGAAAATGCAAAGATCAAACAAAGAAGATCATCAAGAACAACTTGAAGATCATGAAGAACACATGAACACACTTTCAAAAAATACAAGAAGAATAAAGACATGCAATTGACACCAAACTTAATAATTGACACTAGACTCAAACAAGAAACATAAAATTATTTTTGGTTTTATGATTTTATTAATTTTTTTTTTTGGATTTTTTTCGAAAAAATTAATTGGAAAAAGAAAAATAAGGATTTCAAAATTTCTAATGAGAATTCCAGGAATCATGCAATGTTAGTCTAAAACTCCGGTCTAGGAATTAGACATGGCTTACTAGCCAACCAAGCTTTCAGTGAAAGCTCCGGTCCAAAACACTAGACATGGCCAATGGCCAGCCAAGCTTTAGCAGATCATTACATACAATAGCTAATTTGCTGAGAAAGACAAAGAAGCTCTTCTAAGGATAGTTAAAACCTCGGTCCAAAAGATTAGACATGGCTTAACAGCCAGCCAAGATTCAACATATCTCATGAAACTCTAGAATTCATTCTTAAAAATTCTGAAGCCATAGAATAATTTTTTTTTTTTTGAAAATTTTTCGAAAATAAAAAGAATACAAACAAAAACTTAAAATTAAAATAAAATTACCTAATCTGAACAACAAGATGAACCGTCAGTTGTCCAAACTCGAACAATCCCCGGCAACGGCGCCAAAAACTTGGTGCACGAAATCGTGATTGTTTGTTCCCTGGCAACGGCGCCAAAAACTTGGTGCACGAAATCGTGATTGTTTGTTCCCTGCCAACGGCGCCAAAAACTTGGTGCACGAAATCGTGATTGTTTGTTCCCCATCAACGGCGCCAAAAACTTGGTGCGCATGTTCATAATCTTAATTCTTTTTCACAACTTCTCACAACTAACCAGCAAGTACATTGGGTCGTCCAAGTAATAAACCTTACGTGAGTAAGGGTCGATCCCACAGAGATTGTCGGCTTGAAGCAAGCTATGGTCACCTTGTAAATCTCAGTCAGGCGGATTCAAATAGTTATGGAGATTTGATAATTAAAATATAATTAAAATATAAAATAGGATAGAAATACTTATGTAATTCATTGGTGAGAATTTCAGATAAGCGTATGGAGTTGCTTTTGTTCCTTCTGAACCTCTGCTTTCCTATTGCTTTCATCCAATCATTCATACTCCTTTCCATGCCAAGCTATATGTTGGGGGGTCACCGTTGTCAATGGCTACCGTCCGTCCTCTCAGTGAAAATGGTCCAAATGCACTGTCACCGCACGGCTAATCATCTGTCGGTTCTCGATCATGTTGGAATAGGATCCATTGATCCTTTTGCGTCTGTCACTACGCCCAACACTCGCGAGTTTGAAGCTTGTCACATTCATCTTTTCCCATATCCTACTCGGAATATCACAGACAAGGTTTAGACTTTCTGGATCTCAAGAATGGCCGCCAATAATTCTAGCCTATACCACGAAGACTCTGATCGTGAACCAAGAGGCTAAGAGATATGCATTCAAGCTTGTTTTCATGTAGAACGGAAGTGTTTGTCAGGTACGCGTTCATAAGTGAGAATGGTGATGAGTGTCACATAATCATCACATTCATCTTGTTCTTGGGTGCGAATGAATATCTTAGAATAAGAATAAGCTTGAATTGAATAGAAAAATAATAGTACTTTGCATTAATTCATGACGAACAGCGGAGCTTCACACCTTAATATATGGTGTGTAGAAACTCTACCATTGAAAATACATAAGTGATGGAGGTCAAGGCATGGCTGAATGGCCAGCCCCCCTTAAACGTGATCTCTGAACATAAAATTATTCAAAAGATTAACCAGAGATTTAAAATAAATCACTAAAAGTAGTTTTTATACTAAACTAGTAGCTAGGGTTACATAAGATAAGTAAATGATGTAGAAATCCACTTCCGGGCCCACTTGGTGTGTGCTTGGACTGAGCATTGAGCTTTCATGTGTAGAGACTCTTTTTGGAGTTAAACGCCAGGTTGTAGCCTATTTCTGGCGTTTAACTCTGGTTTGCAACTTGTTTCTGGCGTTTAACTCCAGAATAGGGTAGGAAGTTGGCGTTTAAACGCCAGTTTGCGTCATCAAAACTCGGGCAAAGTATGGACTATTATATATTGCTGGAAAGCCCTGGATGTCTACTTTCTAACGCAATTGAGAACGCGCCAATTGAGTTTCTATAGCTCCAGAAAATCTACTTTGAGTGCAGAGAGGTCAGAATCCAACAATATCTGCAGTCCTTCTTCAGCCTCTGAATCAGATTTTTGCTCAAGTCCCTAAATTTCAGCCAGAAAATACTTGAAATCACAGAAAAATACATAAACTCATAGTAAAGTCCAGAAATATGATTTTTGAATGAAAACTAATAAAAATATAATAAAAAGTAGCTAAAATATACTAAAAACTATGTAAAAACAATGCCAAAAAGCATATAAATTATCCGCTCATCAGCGCGTAAATAACCTCCCCCATTTTTGGCTTCTGTGTGTGTGCATGGACATGTGTGTGCACGCACATATGATTCTGTCCTCAAGCAACGTTTAAAAAAAAAGAGCCCTTATGTGCGCGCGGACGCTTTTGTGCGCCCACATGCCTTAATGCAACCTCCCTGGTCGCAGCGATCGCACGCTGTGTGCGTTCGCACCCTTCTAAGTTTTGCTTTCTGTGCATCCGCACAGACCCCTGTGCGTCCACACACATCGCGTTCTAGGCATTAACAGCGCAACCTGCCCTGTTGAGAGGTAGCTTTTCTTTTCTTCTTTTCTTCTTCTCTTCACTGCTGTCCTCTCTCTCTTCTCTGCCCAGCGCCAGCCACCGCTGCCGTCGGCCACCACCGGCGACTCTCTCTCTACCACCCCTTTCTTTCTCTTTTCTTCTCTTCTCTTGTCTTCTCTTCTCTTTTCTTCTCTTTCTTTCTTTCCCTTCTCTTTTCTTTATTAACCACCGGTGAGTTCTCTCCTCCGGTGCTTTTTTCCGGCGAACCCAACCGCCATGAGTTCGCAGTGGCTATAAGAAGTGCCATTGTTCCTCCCTACTTCTTGTTCTCTTCAACCTCTATACCTAAGGTTCTTGTTTTTCCTATCTTTTTATGTTAATATTTTTGCAATTGTTTTCATTTCTTTCATGTTGCTTAGATTAAATTCATTGCTTTCTTTGTTGTTTCTTTGTATTGCAAAGTGTTGTTGCTTGATTGTTGGGTTGATTATGATCAAATTTGAGCTTAATTGTAATGAACTTGCACATTGCATACCACATGTTCAATGAAATGCCTCAATGAACATCTTGTCTGATTCATATGACTTAGCCATCATATGCTTTCAATTTATCTTTTGTTAGGCATATTATATGAATTGTGCATCTTCAATTATGAATTTTGATTTTTATCTAGTTGTCTTACCAATGTATTTCCTTGTTTGTATGCTTTGAGTTCAAACACCCATGTTTTCCAAGACTTGTGTATCTTGTTGATGGGTGATTTCAGTTGCAAATGCATTGTGTTGGTGGAATTTAAGTTTCATTGTTCATCTTGGAATTTAAATTGAGTAACCACTTTACAAATGTTCAACTTTTGATGATGTCTTGATCAAACATCTTTTGGCTTTAAATTAAGAACATTGTATATGTGATTACCACCTCTTAAGGATGAACAATTGACAATTCTCTTTTTGGCTTGAAGTTGCTTGCATTTCTATACATTATCTTTGAAACTTGAGCACTTAGTTGTGAAGCTTTGAACTTTGAGTTGCCTTAAGAGTGTGATTACCGTTGTGTCCGGCCGGTGTGTGTGTTCCAACCGCGCGCACCATTGGAATATACACACCGCCTTGCTTGTGAATCACACTATTTTCAAGCTTCCAATTAAGAATTTAGTTTTCTTGACTTTATTAAGTGCTTCCTCATTGATCTTAAATTATTGTTGTCCTAGGATCTTGAAATCTTTTGTTTTCTTTTTAGGATGCAAAAGAAGGGTAAGAAACTGGTCACTTTACCGGTTGTGCAACCTACAACCCGCGTATCAAGACCTTATTTCATGGATCGCCCGAGTGATAACCCGGATGTCTTGGTCAACCGGAGAGCCGAGTTCTAATATGATAAATTTGAGAAAAGGTCAATCCATTGGGAACAGACGCTTAAGGTTCCAAGCAAGTACAAAACAGTCATCCATGAACGGATTGCCTCACTTCATTGGGAGTTTCTTGAGCAAGACCCAATTGAAGTTAATGAAACCATGGTGCGGGAATTCTATGCCAACTACCAAAATTGGGAAGCGGAGTCAGTATTCCTCTGAGGAAAGAGGTTGGATACTTCCAACCGAGCTCTCGAAGCTATTCTGAAAATCCCTCACATTTTGCCCGAGAAGGATGACTATTCAAGGATCAAGGCGAGTGTGTCTAAGGGGACGATGTCTTTGGCTCCTATACTTGAGAGAATAGGCCATCCTGGTGCTTCATGGGAGTTTAGCAAATGGAGGAAATCTGTTCCCGCAACTATAGCTTACTCTGATTTAAATGCCGAAGCTCATATATGGCATCAAATTATGGCGGACTACATCATTCCCAGCACCCATGTGAGATTCAAGACTGCTTTGCTACTTTGGGCTATCATGGAAGGAAAGAGTATAGCCATTGTGCCTTTATTATGAACATCGATATGGAAACTGATTAAGAAGAACATCAACATCCCTTTTCCATCAATGGTGATGCATTTAGCAACAGCAGCGGGGGTAGAATGGCGTCCGAGGGACTTAATGTTCAGGATTCCTAGAGGCAACAAGTTCATTCTGAGGGGAGATTTGGAAAGATCAACAAACACAACACCCTCGGAGAGGAAGACACCCACAGCACCACCATCAAGTCTACCAACTTCATCAATTGCTTTCCCTTTTCTCTGTCCTCTTTCGAAATTTTTCCAAGATATCTTGCATGATATCCACCACAAGGAGCATTTGGAGTAAAATAATTTCGAGTGGATAGCGGCAAGGCAAGAAGGAAGAGACCCCGGCACACCTCCTAGAGCTTCATCCGACCTAGCAGAGGAAGAGTATGATGCAGTTGACCAACGCTCTTCTGAATCCACCAGCTGAAGGTGGACCTCAAAGGGTCTCATTCTCCTGGATTATAAGCATGCACAGAGGACCGTGCACAAACTAAGTGTGGGGGAGGATCGATGATTTCAAGGGGGGTAAAAATTTCTCAATTCAAGACACTTTTGCAATGTTTCTTGTAGTACTTTTTCTTCATTTTGAGTAGTTTTATTTCTATTGTATCTTGTTTAGTTTGTTTGTAAATATTTCTTTATCGTTTATGGATATTTAGTAATTAACATTTTCATGTTGCATGATAGAATGAATAAGTTGGTGAAACACCAAGAAATTTCCATGAGATCTTTTCTAGGGCGTACCATTGATTGAATTGAAGAAAAATTGTGTTTGCCAACTTACTTGAAGTATTTTGTTTGTAGAACATGGAAAAGAGCTAGAACAACAGACCTTGTGAGATTTGAGCTTTAATAGATGGTTGCACTTTTCAAGCATAATGTTGTTCTTGTGTGTGATTATACTCTTTTTTTATTATGATAATTGATTTGCATGATTCTTTATGTCTTGTATTTATGTTTGGATGCATTTAGCATGATTGAGGCCATCTTTGATGTTAAACTCACTAACCGATATGGCCAACCCTTGCATTCACCTTTGTGAACCCCTTTTGAGCCTATGAACCCCTTTTGTTCTCATGATAAGCACATTACTCCCTTTAGGCGAAAAACCATTGATGTCCCTGAATTACTCTTTGATTAGCTTGGGTGGATTAGTGTGTATATTCTAAGTGTGGGGGAATTTTGGGAAGCGTTGGTGATAGAGGCATGAACTCATCATGAAAAATCTTTGGCAATTAGGTAACACTCATGCATTTCATTAATTAAGACATATGGATTTATAGTTCAATTTAAAAAAAAAAAACTTGTGTATAACAAAGTATGAAATAATAGAGTAAATAAAGGATGCATATGCCATGTTTGAAAAGAAAATGCATGAGTGAGGTGAGATAGAAAAAGAAAATGGGTAGAAAAGTTGTATTGTTATGTGTACATAGGTGATGTAGGATTAGGTGGACACTTAAGCTAATCAAAGAACTAATTCTTTAAGTCCACTTAACCATATTTCATCCTACCTAAACCCTAGCCCCATTACATCCCCCTAAAGACCTCATGATATTTGTTATTCATGTATTAAATACTAGTTGATTGTTAGATGACTTGCAAATCTTTGAAAAGTATGATAAAAGGAGAATTAAGTGGTTAAACTCTAAACACTGAGCGAATTGAGTGGATACACATCCGGTGAGGGGTTCGATCGCTCAATTCTATGTTCTTATGCCTCATATTGTATCTTCTTGCAAGTTGTTTAATTGGATAGTTTTGAAAATTTTAATTCAATTCTTTGGTCATTGATCTTAGTACATGAACTCTTTGCATTTGCCCTAAAACTTTCTTGTCATGGATTGGAATTTCATGGTTCGTTTCTACCAACTCTCATCATAGTATATATTGGCAATTAGCCTTAGGATAGTTGCATGCATTTAAGTAGTATATAGCATAAGTCATTTTCCCTTTCATCTATCTCATTTGAGTGTGTTTAGCATGAGGACATGCTAGTGTTTAAGTTTGGGGGAATTGATGAATCCATATTTGATGATGATTTTTGGTTAGAATTGAATGGATTTCATCACATAAACTTGCACTTATTCCCTCGAATAGCATGCTTTTGAACTTTCCTCCCAATTTGTGCTTGATTATAAATATATGCTCTTTTGTGCTCAATTTAATCTATTTTATTCCATTTGCCTTCCATTCGATGCCTTGATGTTGTTTGTGAGTGATTTCAGGTGTATAAGGTAGGAATGGCTTGGAGAAAATGGAAGAAGAGCATACAAAGTGGAGGAAGCATGAAGAATTAAAGGAGATGAGTTCAAATACGTGTGCGTGCGCACAGGTGATGAGCGGATAATTTATACGCTTTTTAGCATTGTTTTTAGTATGTTTTTAGTATATTTTAGTTAGTTTTTATTATGCTTTTATTAGTTTTTAAATAAAAATCATATTTCTAGACTTTACTATGAGTTTATGTATTTTTCTGTGATTTCAGGTATTTTCTGGCTGAAATTGAGGGACCTGAGCAAAAATCTGATTCAGAGGCTGAAAAAGAACTGCAGATGCTGTTGGATTCTGACCTCCCTGCACTCAAAGTAGCTTTTCTGCAGTTATAGAAGTCCAATTGGCGCGCTCTTAATTGCGTTAGAAATTAGACATTCTGGGCTTTCCAGCAATATATAATAGCCCATACTTTGCCCAAGATTTGATGGCCCAAACCAGCGTTCCAAGTCAACATAGAAATTCTGGCATCAAAACGCCAGAACTGGCATAAAAGCTAGAGTTAAACGCCCAAACTGGCACAAAAGCTGGCGTTTAACTCCAAGAAAAGCCTATACACATGAAAGCTTCAATGCTCAACCCAAGCACACACCAAGTGGGCCCGGAAGTGGATTCTGCATCATTTACTCATTTCTGTAAACCCTAGTTTACTAGTTTTCTACAAATAGGACCTTTTGCTATTGACGTTGAACACACTGGATCATATTGATCATCTTTGAACTTGTATGTTCACGCTTTGGGAGGCTCGCCGTTCGGCCATGCCTAGATCTTTTGTTCTTATGTATTTTCAACGGTAGAGTTTTTACACACCATAGATTAAGGTGTGCAGCTCTGCTGTTCTTCATGAATTAATGCAAAGTATTATTGTTTTTCTATTCAATTCACGCCTATTTCTATTCTAAGATATCCATTCGTTCTTCAACATGATGAATGTGATGATCTGTGACACTCATCATCATTCTCACCTATGAACACGTGCATGACAACCACTTTCGTTCTACATGCAATCAAGCTTGAATGTGTATCTCTTCGGTTTCTAATCTAAGATTAAAACCTTCGTGGTATAGGCTAGAATCATTGGCGGCTATTCCTGAGATCTAGAAAGTCTAAACCTTGTCTGTGGTATTTCGAGTAGGATCTGGGAAGGGATGACTGTGACGAGCTTCAAACTCGCGAGTGCTGGGCGTGTGACAGACGCAAAAGTATCACTGGATCCAATTCCAGCATGATCGAGAACCGACAGATGATTAGCCGTGCGGTGACAGTGCATTTGGACCATTTTCACTGAGAGGACAGGAAGTAGCCATTGACAACGGTGATGCCCAACATACAGCTTGCCATGGAAAGGAGTATGAATGATTGGATGAAGGCAATAGGAAAGCAGAAGTTCAGGAGGAACAAAGCATCTTCATACGCTTATCTGAAATTCTCACCAATGAATTACATAAGTATCTCTATCCTATTTTATATTTTATTCATATTTTAATTATCAATCCTCCATAACCATTTGAATCCGCCTGACTGAGATTTAAAAGATGACCATAGCTTGCTTCAAGCCGACAATCTCCGTGGGATCGACCCTTACTCACGTAAGGTTTATTACTTGGACGACCCAGTGCACTTGCTGGTTAGTTGTGCGGAGTTGTGATAAAGAGTGAGATTACAATTGTGCGTACCAAGTTGTTGGCGCCATTGATGATGACAATTTCGTGCACCAAGTTTTTGGCGCCGTTGTCGGGGATTGTTCGAGTTTGGACAACTGACGGTTCATCTTGTTGCTTAGATTAGGTAATTTTATTTTATGTTTAAGCTTTTTACTTTTTATTTTCGAAAAAATTTTCAAAAATACAAAAAAAAAATTCTATTCTATTCTTCAGAGTTTTTAAGAATGAATTCTAGAGTTTCATGATGATCTGTTGAAGTCTGGCTGGCTGTGAAGCCATGTCTAATCTTTTGGACCGAGGTTTTAACTTATCATCACAAGAGCTTGTTGATTTCTATCAATTTTGCTGTTGAGAGTAATGATCTGCTAAAGCTTGGCTGGCCATTGGCCATGTCTAGTGTTTTGGACCGAAGCTTTCATTGAAGGCTTGGCTGGCTAGTAAGCCATATCTAATTCCTGGACCGGAGTTTTAGACTAACATTGCAATGATTCCTGGAATTCTCATTAAAAATTTTGAATCTCTTTATTTTCTTTTCCATATACTTTTTGAAAAAAATCACCAAAAGATTTTATAAAATCATAAAAATCAAAAATATTTTTTGAGTCTAGTGTCAATTTTTAAGTTTGGTGTCAATTGCATGTCTTTATTCTTTTTGCATTTTTCGAATATATATAATATGTTCTTCATTGATCTTCAAGTTGTTCTTGATGATTCCATTGCTCTGATCTTTAATTTCTCTTATTTTGTGTCTTTTGTTGTTTCTTACATGCATTTTTAAATTGTTATAGTCCTTAGTATACAAACTTCTGAGTTGGGAGTCTTGCATGCCTTGTTTATTTGATCTTAGTTGCATTTTTTTTATTGTTTCTCATCATTTAAAAATTCAAATTTTTTTTTTAAATTTGTGTCTTTTCAAGTCAATAATACAGAGAATTGAAGATTCAGAACATTCAGCAGAGGAATTACATAGAAAAGGCTGGGTGTTCAAAATGCCCAATGAAGAAGGAAAACTGGCGTTTAAACGCCAGCCAAGGTAGGCGTTAATCACCCAAAAAGGTAGCATTTTGGGCGTTTAACGCCAGGAGGACACTAGAGGGAAGATTTTGTTTTTAATTAAAATCTTTTCCAAATTTTCATAATTTTGCAAAATCAAATCTTTTTCAAATCATATCTTTTCAATCATATCTTTTCAAAATCAATTTCTTTCCATTTTTTTAATTTATTATTATTTTCGAAAATCCTTGCTACAATTAATGATTTAACTCAAAATTTTCAAGTTGTTACTTGTCTATTAAGAAATGATCAAATTTTAATTCTAGAATCATATCTTTTAATTTCATGTTAGTCAAGTAATCAACTTTAATTTTAAAAATTTCTCTTTTTAATTTGATTCTCAATCATATCTTTTCAATCACATCTTTTTCAAAATTAATTTTCTAATTTCAAAATCTTTTCCAAAAATCACTTAATTTCTTTCCCAATCTTAGTTTTTGAAAATCATTTACCAAATTTTTAAAATTTCTTTTAATTATTTCAAATTCTTTTACTTTAATTTCGAAAATTTTTCCCCTCTTCTAAAATCCTTCTATTTAAAGGACTAACACTTCTCCATTATCAGCAATTCAAACGCTGTCCCTCTTGATAAGTTCGAATTCTCTCTTCTCTACCTCATCCTTCTATTTTTGTTTTCCTCTGACACCTCAAGAAATCTCTATACTGTGACATAGAGGATTCCATATTTTCTTCTCCTCTCTTTTCATATGAGTAGGAGTAAGGACAAGAACATTCTTGTTGAGGCTGATCCTGAACCTGAAAGGACCTTGAAGAGAAATCTAAGAGAAGCTAAAGTACAACTCTCTGTAGAGGACCTAACAAAACTTTTTAAACAAGAAAAAGACATGGCAGCCGAAAATAACAATAATGCCAACAATGCAAGGAAGGTGCTTGGTGACTTTACTGCACCTACTCCCGACTTCTATGGGAGAAGCATCTCAATTCCTGCCATTAGAGTAAACAACTTTGAGCTTAAGCCTCAATTAGTTTCTCTAATGCAACAGAATTGCAAGTTTCATGGACTTCCATTAGAAGATCCTCATAAGTTCTTAGCTAAATTCTTGCAAATCTGTGACACTGTCAAGACCAATGGGGTTGATCCCGAGGTTTACAAGCTTATGCTTTTTCCCTTTGCTGTAAGAGACAGAGCTAGAACATGGTTGGATTCACAACCTAAAGAGAGCCTGAACTCTTGGGAAAAGCTAGTCAATGCCTTCTTGGCAAAGTTCTTTCCACCTCAAAAATTGAGCAAGCTTAGAGTGGAAGTTCAAACCTTCAGACAGAAGGAAGGTGAATCCCTCTATGAAGCTTGGGAAAGACACAAGAAATTAATCAGAAAGTGTCCTTCTAACATGCTTTCAGAATGGAGCATCATAGGTATCTTCTATGATGGTCTGTCTGAACTGTCCAAAATGTCATTGGACAGCTTTGCTGGAGGACCTCTTCATCTGAAGAAGACGCCTGCAGAAGCTCAGGAACTTATTGAAATGGTTGCAAATAACCAATTCATGTACACTTCTGAAAGGAATCCTGTGAATAATGGGACGAATAAGAAGAAAGGAGTTCTTGAAATTGATACTCTGAATGCCATATTGGCTCAGAACAAAATATTGACTCAGCAAGTTAATATGATTTCTCAAAGTCTGTCTGGCATGCAAGTAGCAACAGGCAGTACCAAAGAAGCTTCAGCTGAAGAAGAAGCTTATGATCCTGAGAATCCAGCAATGGAAGAGGTGAATTACATGGGAGAACCCTATGGAAACACCTATAATCTTCCATGGAGAAATCATCCAAACCTCTCATGGAAGGATCAACAGAGGCCCCAACAAGGCTTCAACAATAGTAATGGTGGAAGAAATAAGTTTAGCAATAGCAAGCCTTTTCCATCATCTTCTCAGCAACAGACAGAGAATTCTAAGCAGAGCTATTCTGACTTAGCAACCATAGTCTCTGATCTAATTAAAACCACTCAAAGTTTCATGACTGAAACAAGATCCTCCATTAGAAACTTGGAGGCACAAGTGGGTTAGCTGAGTAAGAAAGTTACTGAACTCCCTCCTAGTACTCTTCCAAGCAATACAGAAGAAAATCCAAAAGGAGAGTGCAAGGCCATTAACATGACCCACACGGCCGAACTTGGAGAGGAGGAAGAGGCAGTGATCTCCACTGAGGAAGACATCAATGGATGTCCACTGGCCTCCAAGGAGTTCCCTAATGAGGAACCATGGGAATCTGAGGCTCACACTGAGACCATAGAGATTCCATTGAATTTACTTTTGCCATTCATGAGCTCTGATGAGTATTCTTCCTCTGAAGAGGATGAAGATGTTACTGAAGAGCAAGTTGCTAAGTACCTTGGAGCAATCATGAAGTTAAATGCCAAGTTATTTGGTAATGAGACTTGGGAGGATGAACCTCCCTTGCTCACCAAAGAACTGGATGACTTGACAAGGCGGAAATTACCTCTAAAGAGACAAGATCTTGGAAAGTTCTCAATACCTTGTACCATTGGCACCATGACCTTTGAGAGGCTCTGTGTGACCTAGGGTCAAGCATAAACCTCATGCCTCTCTCTGTAATGGAGAAGCTAGGAATCATTGAGGTACAAGCTACAAGAATCTCACTAGAGATGGCAGACAATTCAAGGAAACAGGCTTATGGACTTGTAGAGGATGTCTTGGTAAAGGTTGAAGACCACTACATCCCTGCTGATTTCATAGTCCTAGGCACTGGGAAGTGTATGGATGAATCCATCATCCTTGGCAGACCCTTCCTAGCCACAGCAAAAGCTGTGATTGATGTTAACAGAGGAGAATTGGTCCTTCAAGTGAATGAGGACGCCCTTGTGTTTAAAGCTCAAGGATCTCCCTCTGTAACCATGGAGAGGAAGCATGAAAAGCTTCTCTCAATACAGAGTCAAACAAAATCCCCACATTCAAACTCTAAGTTTGGTGTTGGGAGGCCACAACTAAGCTTTAAGTTTGGTGTTGAGAGGCCATCATCATGCTCTGAGTATCTGTGAGGCTCCATGAGAGCCCATTGTCAAGCTACTGACATTAAAGAAGCGCTTGTTGGGAGGCAACCCAATTTTAATTATCTATGTTAAATTTCTATTTTCCATTGTTATTTTATGTTTTCTGTAGGTTGATGATCATGTGAAGTCACAAAAACAATTGAAAAAGCAAAAACAAACTGAAAAACAGAAAGAAAAATAGCACACCCTGGAGGAGAAGCCTACTGGCGTTTAAACGCCAGTAAGGGCAGCAGAATGGGCGTTAAACGCCCAGTCTGGCACCATTCTGGGTGTTTAACGCCAGAAATGGGCACCAGACTGGCGTTTAACGCCAGAAAAGGGCAAGAAGCTGGCGTTAAATGCCAGAAATGGGCAGCAACCTGGCATTTAACGCCAGGATTGGCAGCAAAGGGTGTTTTGCAAGCCTAATTGGTGCAGGGATGAGAAATCCTTGACACCTCAGGATCTGTAGACCCCACAGGATCCCCACCAACCTTAACTCACTCTCTCTCTTCTTCACACCTTTTCATAATACTCTTCCCCAAATACCCTTCACCAATCACCTCAATACATCTTCCCCAAAAACCCCTCACCTATCAAATCCTACTCTCTTCTCCATAAACCCTTCACCAATCTACACCCATCCATCATAAACCCCACCTACCTCACCATTCAAATTCAAACCACTTTCCCTCCCAATCCCACCAATACATGGCCGAACTTTACCCTCTCCCCACTCCTATATAAACCACTCTTCACCCCTTCATTTTCACACATCTTAAACACTACTTCTCCCCCTTGGCCGAAACACTAACCCACCTCCATCTCCTCTATTTCTTCTTCCTCAACTCTCTTCTTTCTTCTTTTGCTCGAGGACGAGCAAACCTTTTAAGTTTGGTATGGTAAAAGCATTGCTTTTTGTTTTTCCATAACCATTTATGGCACCTAAAGCCGGAGAAACCTCTAGAAAGAGGAAAAGGAAGGCAAAAGCTTCCACCTCCGAATCATGGGAGATGGAGAGATTCATCTCGAAGGTCCATCAAGACCACTTCTATGAAATTGTGGCCAAGAAGAAGGTGATCCCTGAGGTCCCTTTCAAGCTCAAAAAGAGTGAATATCTAGAGATCCGACATGAGATTCAAAGAAGAGGTTGGGAAGTTCTCACTAACCCCATTCAACAAGTCGGGATTTTAATGGTTCAAGAGTTCTATGCCAATGCATGGATCACCAAGAACCATGATCAAAGTGTGAACCTGGACCCTAAGAATTGGCTTACAATGGTTCGGGGGAACTGCTTAGATTTCAGTCCAGAAAATGTAAAGTTGGCATTCAACTTGCCCATGATGCAAGGAGATCCATGCCCCTACACTAGAAGGGTCAACTTTGATCAAAGGTTGGACCAAGTCCTCATAGACATTTTTGAAGAGGGCGCTCAATGGAAGAAAGATTCAAGAGGGAAGCCGGTTCAACTAATAAGGCATGACCTCAAGCCCGTGGCTAAGGGATGGTTGGAGTTCATTCAACGTTCAATCATTCCCACTAGCAACCGGTCTGAAGTTACTATAAGACCGGGCTATCATGATCCATAGTATCATGATTGGAGAGGAAGTAGAAGTTCATGAGGTTATATCCCTAGAACTCTACAAGGTGGCGGACAAGTCCTCTACTTTGTCAAGGTTAGCCTTCTCTCATCTTATTTGTCACCTTTGCAATTCAGCTGGAATTGACATAGAGGAAGACATCCTCATCGATGAGGACAAGCCCATCACTAAGAAAAGGATGGAGCAAACAAGAGATCCTACTCATGGACAAGAGCATGAGGAAATTCCTCATCATGAAATCCCTGAGATGCCTCAAGGGATGCATTTTCCTCCACAAAATTATTGGGAGCAAATCAACACCTCCCTATGAGAATTAAGCTCCAATATGGGACAACTAAGGGTGGAGCACCAAGAGCGTTCCATCCTCCTTCATGAAATTAGAGAAGACCAAAGAGTTATGAGAGAGGAGCAACAAAGGCAAGGAAGAGATATTGAGGAGCTCAAGCACTCCATAAGATCTTCAAGAGGAAGAACAAGCCGCCATCACTAAGGTGGACCCGTTCTTTAATTTCCTTGTTCTTTATTTTCTGTTTTTCGAATTTTATGCTTTATGTTTATTTATGTTTGTGTCTTATTACATGATCACTAGTGTCTAAGTGTCTATGCCTTAAAGCTATGAAAATGAATCCATCACCTTTCTTAAATGAAAAATGTTTTTAACTGAAAAAGAAAAATAAGTACATGAATTTCGAATTTTAAAACAGTTTCATTATTTTGATGTGGTGGCAATACTTTTATTTTTCTGAATGAATGCTTGAATAGTGCATATTTTTGAAATTGTTGTTTATGAATGTTAAAATTGTTGGCTCTTGAAAGAATGATGGAAAAGGAGAAATGTTATTGATAATCTAAAAAATCATAAAAATGATTCTTGAAGCAAGAAAAAGCAGTGAATAGCTTGCAGAAAAAAAATGGCGAAAAAAAAAGGAGAAGAAAAGAGAAAAAAAAAGAAAAAAAAGAAAAAGCAAGCAGAAAAAGTCAATAGCCCTTTAAACCAAAAGGCAAGGGTAAAATAAAAAGGATCCAAGGCTTTGAGCATCAGTGGATAGGAAGGCCCACAGGAATAAAATATTGGCCTAAGCGGCTAAACCAAGCTGTCCCTAACCATGTGCTTGTGGCGTGAAGGTGTCAAGTGAAGACTTGAGACTGAGCGGTTAAAGTCGTGGTCCAAAGCAAAAAGAGTGTGCTTAAGAGCTCTGGACACCTCTAATTGGGGACTCTAGCAAAGTTGAGTCACAATCTGAAAAGGTTCACCCAGTTATGTGTCTGTGGCATTTATGCATCCGGTGGTAATACTGGAAAACAAAATGCTTAGGGTCACGGCCAAGACTCATAAAGTAACTGTGTTCAAGAATCAACATACTGAACTAGGAGAATCAATAACACTATCTGAATTCTGATATCCTATAGATGACAATCATTTTGAAATTCAAAGGATAAAGTGAGATGCCAAAACTGTTCAGAAGCAAAAAGCTAATAGCCCCGCTCATCTAATTAAGACTGATCTTCATAGATGTTTTTGGAATTCATTGTACATTCTATTCTTTTTATCCTATTTGATTTTCAGTTGCTTGGGGACAAGCAATAATTTAAGTTTGGTGTTGTGATGAGCGGATAATTTATACGCTTTTTGGCATTATTTTTAGTATGTTTTTAGTATATTTTAGTTAGTTTTTATTATGTTTTTATTAGTTTTTAAATAAAAATTACATTTCTGTACTTTACTATGAGTTTGTGAGTTTTTCTGTGATTTCAGGTATTTTCTGGCTGAAATTGAGGGACCTGAGCAAAAATCTGATTCAGAGGCTGAAAAAGGACTGCAGATGCTGTTGGATTCTGACCTCCCTACACTCAAAGTGGATTTTCCGGAGCTACAAAAGCCCAATTGATGCGATCTCAATTGCGTTGGAAAGTAGACATCCTGGGCTTTCCATCAATATATAATAGTCTATACTTTGCCCAAGATTTAATGGCCCAAACTAGCGTTCCATGTCAGCATAGAAATTCTGGCGTCAAAACGCCAGAACTGGCATAAAAGCTGGAGTTAAACGCCCAAACTGGCACAAAAGCTGGCGTTTAACTCCAAGAAAAGTCTCTACACGTGAAGGCTTCAATGCTCAGCCCAAGCACACACCAAGTGGGCCCGAAAGTAGATTCTGCATCATTTACTCATTTCTGTAAACCCTAGTTTACTAGTTTTCTACAAATAGGACCTTTTGCTATTGACTTTGAACACACTGGATCATATTGATCATCTTTGAACTTGTATATTCACGCTTTGGGAGGCTGTCCATTCGGTCATGCCTAGACCTTTTGTTCTTATGTATTTTCAACGGTAGAGTTTCTACACACCATAGATTAAGGTGTGGAGCTCTGCTATTCTTCATGAATTAATGCAAAATACTACTATTTTTCTATTTAATTCACGCCTATTTCTATTCTAAGATATCCATTCATTCTTCAACATGATGAATGTGATGATCCGTGACACTCATTATCATTCTCACCTATGAACGCGTGCGTTACAACCACTTTCATTCTACATGCAATCAAGCTTGAATATGTATCTCTTGGGTTTCTAATCTAAGATTAAAACCTTCGTGGTATAGACTAGAATCATTGGCGGCCATTTCTGAGATCCGGAAAGTTTAAACCTTGTCTGTGGTATTCCGAGTAGGATCTGGGAAGGGATGACTGTGACGAGCTTCAAACTCGCGAGTGCTGGGCGTGTGACAAACGCAAAAGGATCAATGGATCCTATTCCAACATGATCGAGAACCGACAGATGATTAGACGTGCGGTGACAGCGCATTTAGACCATTTTCATTTAGAGGATGGGAAGTAGCCATTGACAATGGTGATGCCTAACGTACAGCTTGCCATGGAAAGGAGTATGAATGATTGGATGAAGGCAATAGGAAAGCAGAAGTTCAGGAGGAACAAAGCATCTTCATACGCTTATCTGAAATTCTCACCAATGAATTACATAAGTATCTCTATCCTATTTTATATTTTATTCATATTTTAATTATCAATCCTCCATAACCATTTGAATCCGCCTGACTGAGATTTACAAGATGACCATAGCTTGCTTCAAGCCGACAATCTCCGTGGGATCGACCCTTACTCACGTAAGGTTTATTACTTTGACGACCCAGTGCACTTGCTGTTTAGTTGTACGGAGTTGTGATAAAGAGTGAGATTACAATTGTGCGTACCAAGTTGTTGGCGCCATTGATGTTCACAATTTTGTGCACCAACAGGCACCCAATCAGAGCACGTGGATCGTTTCAAGCGCGTCGCACGACCATTCAAGCATCGCCTAGTGTGCGTGCGCACAGCTGCTTGTGCATACACACAGGAAAGGATTTTCGCAAAGTGTGTGGACGCACACGTCTGTGCGTCCGCACAGGTGTCCGCACATGACCTCATTAAAATGGCACGTGACTAGCGATTTTAAGGCTTTGGAGGCCCATTTCTGAAGTCTTTTAGCTCATATTAGAAGGGAAATGAAGAGCATAACATAGCATATCATTTAGGATAGTTTAGGAGTAGTAGTAGGAAGCTTTTAGTTTAGTTTTATCTAAGTTTTGCATTATCTCTATTAGGGTTTATGTTAGGGTTTTACATTTAAGTGCCATTTCCATGTTTGATCTTGGATTTTTCTAGCTTCCATTGTAAGTATCTTCTTGTTATTACTCTTTATAGTTACATTGTTCTTACTCTTTCTTATAATTCAAGTTATAGTTCAATTTTACTTCTCTTTTGCAATTTCAATTTCTTGTTGATGAATTTGATGTTTGATGTTAGTTTCATGCTTTCTTATGTTATTCTTGTTGATTGAAATCAATTGTTTCTTTTAGTTTCAAGTCTTTTCTTATTTTTTCCATGTTTAAGGTTTTTGCCCACCAAGTGTTTGACAAAATGTCAACCATGGTTTTAGGCTAAATTTTTGGCTCATGGCTTGGGAAAAGTGAGCAATTGGGTTCCTAGAGTTGGAATGTCCAACATTTAGTGTCAATTCTTGGATTGTTAATTGTTCTTGTTCTCACTAACGCTAATTTGTTGCTAAGGCAATTAGCAAGCAATTTAGGATTTGTGGGTTAAGAACACTTATGCTCATTTAACTTACTTTCCGATGTGAGAGTTGATCAAGTGAGACTAATCTATCATAATTGTCATAGTTGTGGTTCCAACAAGGAAAGGACCCTTAGCTCACTCCAAGCCAAGACTCTTTTTAAGTTTTCAATCTTTCATATACTTCTATATTAATCTCTTTTATACTTTACTTGTTTATATTACATAGTCGGTTCTTTAATTTCTTCATTAGTTCAATCATTACAATTTTGCATGTTCTTTTATTGCTTTATATGTTCATTTCTTTATTGACAACCCCTTGATCACTACAACCGGAATCGTACACTCATTGTCCTCAAGTGTTCCTTGGGAGACGACCCGGGAGTCAAATACTCTCGGTATTGAATTGGTTTTGAATTGACTATCTTTTGAATTTTCAATTTGACTGATGACTAATTGTTGGGTATGGACTATACTTGCAACGTCAATCATATTCTAGTGCAAAAATCAAAACTTGTTCAATTCAGTCGTTCGTCAGTAGGTTCCTTCCTTTTTCTCTTCCTTGGTGAGGAGGCTTGAGATTTGGGTGCCATTTCTTTTGTTTAGAGTTTTCTCAAGAAAAAAAAACACCAAAATTAGAAATTTTGTTTGTCCCCAGGTAAAGAATGAAAAGAATAATGGAAAATAGGAGAAGAATACTTTGGTTATTTGTGTAAGAGGGGAGGGTGACAAGGAGAGATGAATGTGAATGATGGAAGAAGATAAGAATGAGTAAGAGTTGGGAGAGGAGGGCTTCATTAAGGATGAAGAGAATAAGAGGTGGGGTGTAGTGATGAGATAGGAATGGGGGAGGGGGATGTATTTATAATGAAAAGGGAGAGTGGTGTGTGTGGTGCAGATGAAATCTAAAGAATGGAGGGTGTGCATGGGAGTGAGGGCTTCAAAATGCATGTATGCAAGGGGATAAGAGCTTGGAAGTGATTGAGGCCAAGCATAGGTATTCATTGGTCAACAAAAGAGGTACATGGGTGAATGAGGGAGGTTTGCAAGAACCATGCATGCAAAAGGAGTGACCAATGCATGTGAATGAGGGAGACATTCAAGGACAAAGAAATTCAAAATATAGTGGCATAAGAGGGGTTATGCATGCAAAAAGAAGTGGCTTATGCATAGGTGTTGTCATAGGTGCATGTGAATACAACAAAAGTTCCTAGGGTGGTTCACGAGCTTCCTTGCCTACTAATAATTGGGTTGCCTTCCAACATGTGCTTCTTTGATGTTACTAACTTGATGGTTAGCTCTTGAGGTCAGGATTTGAATGGATTTCTAACTATCGATATCGCCACCAAGATAGTGCTTCAATCTCTGACCATTGACAGTGAATCTTCTTTAAGAATTCTCATCCATGACTTCAATATGGCCGTAACGGGACACCTTGGTGACAATAAAAGGTCTAAACCATCTTGATTTCAGTTTTTCGCACTACAAGAAAAATACCCATTCAGGTACACTTGAAAAGTGTAGCCAAAAGTGAAAAAAATGATGTCTTAGGCTACAGCTACGCTTTTTGGGCTACGGCTACGCTTTTTGGGGTGATTCCTATTCAGCCGTTGCCTATTCTCAAAGGCTACGCTTTCCTGCACCAAGGGCTACGCTTTTGGCGTTTGGGAATAGGCTACGCTTTTCAAGTGATGCTGTCCAGGACCAAAGGCTACGCTTTTCAGCACTAATGGTTACCAGAATTCAAAAGAATAGGCTACACTTTTCAAGGCTACTGCATCACTTTATAAACGTAACAAATAGCATACTTATAGCTACTTTATATAAGTGTAGTCTTAGGTCCCTCATTATTTTTTTTAATTTTAATATATATATATATATATATATATAATTAATATTTCAATAATTTTTTGTACAATATAATATTTAATAATATAATTACATATATAATTTTGTATTTTTAATTAAATGAATTAAATAAAATAAAATAAAAATAAAAATAAAATTATACTAAATTTATTTAAATAATAAAAATTATCTGTAAACAAAATATATTTATAAAGAACCAAAAGTATTAAAATGAAATTAATTTTGAATATTCATACATCTCACACCAAATTAAGCATAGTCATATCAAAATAAGTAAGAGACCACTTAAAATTTACTACTAATACTCTACGAAAAACTAAAATATTATATCTTACATAAGTATTTTCTAATAACTAAACCATATTCCACAATCCATGAATCTCTTCCTCTTGTTGCTACTGTTTGGCCTTCATGTCTCCAAGTTCATCTTTTAAAGTTGTCGCTTTTTCTTTGAGCTGTTGCTTTAAAATGTGGTGACCACAGAAGATAACTCAAATCTGCAATCAATTCCAGCAACCAAGTGAATTCTTTTTTAACTTATAAATAAAGCCTAAAGGCAGCAACTTTGACAGGCAACAACAAAAGAATCACCCCATCAATAAAAGAATAACCTATAACTCATCAAATCCCAAATGCCAATATCTCTTACAAGCATTGTTTATAGCATTCACAGCCATCCTAAAAGGCATAAAGATATAGCAGTGAAAGCTTACCAAACCTACTACTCTTTTTATTAACCTCCTAATATGTACGCTCAACTTTACATTAATATATATACACACATATATATCCATTGGAAATGTGAAATAAGTAATTAAGTACTATACTGTACCTGTGACTAATTAATAACAGGAAGTGAGATTTTCATAATAGTATTATTAAGGCACATTCCTAATTACGATTGTTCTTTAGAGCTTCTTGGCAATCCGATATTAGTGGCTAGTGTAGTGGGTTCTACTTCTACACACAAAAATTACAGCTGCTACACATTCCTTGTGCTCAGAAATCTCGTGATCATCTGCAAAAAAGTCAAGCATTGCCAACTAATTTGTCATACTTTGAGAAATTAATATTCTCTCTTATACACTAGCATAACATAATCTGAGGGAAAGAAGCAACAAGCATTAAATCAAGTGAGCTTTCTTCCAGAATTAATAGATTGAGCTTTAATTCTATCTTTTTTTTTTCATGGTAAGTGAAATTCCCTTTTTTTTTCTTGGTTATCCTTATGTAATACATATTTGAATGAATCAGAAACCATTCGTGGGACAGAAGCAATAAACAAGAAAAGGTGTCACATGTGGTGAATGAGCATCTCTTTGCCAAGTGCCATGTTGTGTGACTCATGATTAAGATTATATGATCGGTTTTGAGTTATCAAGTGAGAAAGTCGTCCTCTCCCTCACATGCTCATAAGCTAAGGTTTTGCTTTTTCAGCCTTTTCTTTTCCTCCTTTGGAAATTCCCGTCCACACTCCAAAACCCAATCCCAACTTAAAAAAGTTCCCTCAAAACACAAATAGAATAGAATAGTAAAATATTTACAAATAAGTACTTTTAAGAAACAAGTTAAACTTTCTGTTTATGAAATTTAGTTAAATTTATACATTTATTGTCAATTGTGCCAATAGGTGAATATACGGTGGGTACATTTAGTTAAATTTAGTTAAATTCATACATTTATTGTCAATTGTGCCAACAAGTGTTGTTTTAGACAAAAAAATTTCATAAGACAAAAATATATAAGTGGAAAATTAAAAGATAACAGTCAAATAGCAATCACAAAGAGCAGAACCATTTGTCCTAATTGGCTTTTGAAACTAACAGTTTAAAACTACATTATGCACATAACTCTGACTAAGCCAATTAGATTCCAGCCACAATACAATTCTACAAAATTTAATCAGAATGTAGCACATAACATTAACATACCTTAACTGCAAGTTCTCCAATAGCCCAGCATGCATTATTTGCTATTGAAATAGCCTGATAAACTAGGCTGCAAAACAAGGAAAGAAGCAGTTCATATGGAAATTCATTAGACACAAAAGAGCACAATCGGTTTTATCATTCTACCTGCCCCAGTTTCGGACATATGTCCCTCCTCCGAGTCCAAGTCCTTCCCATACTAACTACAACAACACAAACACCATCATGTCAGTAAACAAAATAACTATATATTCTTAATCAGCTGAGGAATTTTGTAGAAGAAAAATTCTACAGATCGATGCAAAGTGAAGAAAACACAAGTCCTCAACCTGATCCATTACTTGAGCAGCATCCTATCTTTTCCAATAGTCTTCGGTACTACCTATACCACAAAAGAAAACCAGTTTATATTAAGCTATTCAACAACAAAGTGTTTTCATAAGTCATAACCAAATCAAATAACTCCTAAGCGATTTCGTAAATTTTGTATTAGGTCTTCTCTCTTTAAAGCCAAGATAAATCCTAAAAAGTTAAAACCCCAACACCAACAAGCATGGTTAACAGAACCGAAACGGCACTGATAGGGTCACCTTTTTTACCTAAATAAATTATTATAGAAAAAATTAATGAAATTGCATAATAAAATCATACATCTGAAGAGCTAACATGGCGAGGGGTGATGGAGCCTCCAATCTGCACCAGTCCATCAGCGGTGAACAATGTAATTCTATCCTCATGAACCCATTGAATTTCTGAGAAATCATTGAAACAAATTAGCAATATAGTACTTAGCAAATAAATTACACCCGTTGGGTGCAGCCCTTCTCGGGACCCTGCGTGAACGCGGGATGCTTGTGAACCAGGCCGCTTTTTTTTTTTTTTACTTAGCAAATAAATCTCATCAGCATAAAAGAGCAGTATATCATTTTCCAAAATGCAGACTCTGATGAAGGCAATCTCAGTTATCGATCAATTAAAACTTAAAAAGTACCAAATGCCATGAATCCAAAAAGCACTGCACCCTTCAATAACCTAAAAATCCTCTGAAAGTTTATAAATTATACTTGAAGAATACCTAACTCAACTAAAGCAGCAAAATCACTAGGCCTTGAAGAAACAAAATAACCATAACTTAGAGCACATAAACATCGAAAAGAAGAAGCAAAAGCTCCACCATTTCATTTCAACAAAAACTAATTTTAATTTTCAAGATTTCAGCTCAAATATTCTAAAAAAGCACACACATTTGAATATTATATATACAAAAATATGTTTCACAACTTGCACAATCACAACTAGCGCTACAGAATCAAATTCCGCAATTGAAATGAACTTCAATTACAACAATCAGTGAAAGGAAAATCCAGCTACTTGAATGAAATTTCAGGAAAAAGAAGGAAAGATTACCAGAGTCAGATTGGAACCACGGGAAAGATCGAAAAGGATCATCACCGGATAGGTTGGAAGAGTCATCGGTGGCTTTGACCACGATATGATGGCGAGAAGAACGAGATGATGAGAAATTGAATGAGGATCTGAAAAGCGGAGAGAGAGGAGATGATAGCGTGGAACGAGAAATTGATGCAAGAGAAGAAGGGAATCTGAATCTTGAGGAGATGATAGCGGTGGAAGAAGCCCTAGCAATGGCGGTGGAGTTTCAGCGGCGACCAAGCACCCCTTTCTTCTCTCCTCCATCGCGTTTTCTCTCTCCCTCGAGCTCTCTTTCACTGGCGCTCGACAGCGGTGGAGCCATATGCGGCGTCGTCGTTTCTTTCCTTCCTTCCCCTCTCCTCTCTTCTTCTCTTCTTCTTCCTGTGCTCCCCTTTTCTGATTTCTTCTCTTTCGTGTGTGTGAGTTGAGGGAGGATGAGAGTGCGTGAGTGAGGCTGAATGGATACGAAAAGGGGAAAAAATTTACCTAATGTGAGAGCGCAGCGAACAGAAGCGACGATGAAGACTAGTGATGGCGTGGTGAGTGGTGAGTGACGAATATGAGTGACTGGTGGAGATGGTGAGTGGTGAGTGGTGAGTGTTGACTGGTGATGGCGATCCCTTTCTCTGATTTGGGGGTGATGAGTAGCGCGAAGAAGGGAAAAGCTAAGGGTAGTGATGATCGAGTGTTATGTTTTCAGTGGCTAAGGGTTATGTTTTCTGATTTGGCTAAGTGTTTGTACGCATGTATCATTTGGGAAAAATTCAAAAAATTTACTAAGTGTTATTGGACATTTCACTTAGATACATTAGGCAACACTTTTGAAGCGCACCCAAAACTTAATAAATAGGCTACTCTTAAAAAGCGCTCTCTTTGATATAAAAGTGTACCCATAGATATTAACATACGGCTACGCTTTATAAGTGATTTCTATAATATCTAAGGCTACACTTTTTAAATGATGCCAGAATTGTGTTTCCTTTTCTCTAAAAAACAGGCAACACTGAGAAAAGCGTAGCCTATTCTATGAATAGGCTACGCTTTTCAAATGTAGCTTAAAAAAAGTGTGGCTGAATGGGTATTTTTCTTGTAGTGTCGGGAAAGAGTTTAAGCCTCGAGTTGAATAAAAGCACCTTTTGTCCAGGCTTAGAGGTTCTTGTTGAGATCCTCTTGTCATGCCACATTTTGGTCTTGTCCTTGTATAGCTTAGCATTCTCATAAGACTCAACTCTAAACTCATCAAGTTGATAGAGTTGAAGCAACCTCTTCTCTTCCACAGCTTTAGAATCAAAATTTAGGAACTTGGTAGTCCAATATGCTCTTTGCTCTAATTTCATTGGCAAGTGACATGATTTTCTATAAACAAGTAGGTAAAGTGACATGCCAATGAGGGTTTTGAAGGCTTTTATATTTGCCCATAGAGCATCATCTAACTTCTTGGACCAATCTTTTCTTGAAGCGCCCACAGTCTTCTCTAAAATTCTCTTGAGTTCTTTGATTGAGACTATGATGAGCGGATATTTTATACGCTTTTTGGCATTATTTTCATATAGTTTTTAGTGTGTTTTGTTTAGTTTTTATTAAGTTTTCATAGGTTTTAGTGTTAAATTCACATTTTTGGATTCTACTATGAGTTTGTGTGTTTTTATGTAATTTCAGGTATTTTCTGGTTGAAATTGAGGAGCTGGAGCAAAAGTCTAATTCAGAGACAGAGAAAGCACTGCAGATGCTATCCAGATCTGACCTCCTTGCACTCGGAAGAGCTTTTCTGGAGCTACCGAAATTCAAATAGAGCGTTCTCAACAGCTATGGGAATCTAAATTCCAAAGCTTTCTAATAATGTATAATAGTCCATACTTTGCTTCAGATTTAAAGGCCCAAAACTGGCGTCCAACGCCAGCCTCCTGCCCCCTTCCAGGCGTCCAACACCCAAGGAGCATAGACCAGCATCCAAACGCCCAGAGAGGATCTCCTAGCCTGTGTTCAATGCCCTACAGGCTTCCTAGCATGTGGATCTCATCAAAGCTCAGCCCAAACACTCACCAAGTGGTCCCCATAAGTGGATTTTAGCACTAAATAGATTGTTTTACCCTTATTAGTCACCTATTTAATATTTAAGAGTTATTTTACATCATATTCAAAGACAATCAGCCCTATTTTCATTTTACACGTTGTATTTTCCTTTTAGTATGAGTTTCTAAACCTCTTAGGTTGAGGGGAGGAGCCCTGCTGAGTTTTATGGATTAATAAAAGTATTACTGTTTCTCTTTCATCTGTGTTTATTCTCTATTCTTAGATGTATATTCGTTCTTCATCAATATGAATGCGTTGAACTGGCATAAGTTTATCACATTCTACATGGGTTCAGAATGCGTCTTTCATCGGACAATGATGAACAACCAGCTTGATTATACATCTCTCATACGGCTAATCCATGACTTCATTGGGGGCTTCTCGAGACACCAGTTCAGCTGATTTACCGGGAGATTAGGATCTCTGTGGTAAATGCTAGAACCCAAAGGCACAGCATCCTCTGATCCGGTAGATCCGACCTTGTGTGTACCGTTTTGAGTAGGATCACTAAGGAGGATGGACTGCAAGAGCTTCACCCTCAATCAGAATAGATCCGCACTGACCCTGGGGTTCAGATCTGGAAGAGTATTGGCAGCTGCCCAAACTAGCGTCAATCACATACAGCTTGCCATAGAAGGAATCATTCACACTTGAAGAAGATAATAATACCAAAGTTAATCCAGAAGGACAAGGCAACTCTAAACCTTAGCCAATTCCTTATCCCTGTTTACATTCATCTAGGTTTTAAGATTATCATTATAATTCCATCTTCTAAATCAAAATCATCAACTCTTCTATCTGCTTGACTAAGACCTGCAAGATAACCATAGCTTGCTTCAAATCATAATCCTCATGGGATCAACCCTGACTCACTCAGGTATTACTTGGACGACCCAGTGCATTTGTTGGTTTAGTTGTACGAAGCGTGGGGATTCGTGCACCAGACTATCACTTGGCCATTTGTCTGGGGGTGATATGGAGTAGCCACTTGGCCAATGGCGTTTGATCTATAGCAGAGGATATTGATGACCACGGCCAATGGCATTGATCACACACATCCTGCCATAGAAGAAGTCATTCACAAGCAAAGAGACAGTAATACTAGAGTTAATTCAGAAAAATAAAGCAACTCCAATCCTTAACCATATTCCTATTACTGATTTTAATTTATACAATATTTCTATTATTAATTACCCTTGCATCAATCCAACAACCTTCTGATTTGCCTTACTAAGACCTACAAGATAACCATAGCTTGCTTCAAACTACAATCCTCGTGGGATCGATCCTGACTCGCTCAGGTATTACTTGGACGACCCAGTGCACTTGCTGGTACAGCTATACGGAGTGTGGGGATTCATGCACCAAGTTTTTGGCACCGTTGCCGGGGATTGTTCGAGTTTAGATAACTGACGGATTATCTTGTTCCCTAGATCAGGTATTGTCTTTGATTTTTGCAAGAGTATTTTATTTCATTTTTCTTTATTTTCGAAAAAAATTTTAAAACCTTTTTTCAAAGTTTTTATTTTCAAGAATCCTTAGCTTTCTTTATTAGTCTTTTTTTTTTTTGTTTGAGTCTTTTTGTTTTGTTCTGGGTAATTTTCGAAAATTTTGAGTCTTTCTTTCAAAAAAAAAATTTCAAAAATAGTATCTTCATTTAAATCTTGTGTCAATCTTTAATTTGGTGTCTTCTTGTGTTTTTCTTTGAAATTTTTGAAAATTTTATATTTGGTTTTCAAATATTTTAAGTTTGGTGTCTATTGCATGTTCTTATGTTCTTTGAGTTTTGTTCTTTTTGTTCATCTTAATCTTCAAAGTGTTCTTATTTTTCTTTTTATTTTGATCTTAAAATTTTTACGTTTGGTGTCTCTTGGTGTTTGTCTTCAAAATTTTTGCATAAGTAGTGTCATTAGATCTAAAATTTTTAAGTTTGGTGTCATTTTGTTGTTTTTCTCCTTCTTCATTAAATTCAAAAATAAAAAAATATCGTTTCTATATTTATTTTAAAAATATTTTCGAAAATTAAATAAAAAAATTCAGATTTTAATTTCAAAATTATTATCTTATCTTATCTTATCTTAGTTTTAAATTTTAAAATCAAATCTTTTTAAAATAATTTTTTTTTCAAAAAAATCATATCTTTTTCAAAAATTTTATCTTATCTTATTTCAAATTCAAAATTTTAAATTCAATTTCAAATTCTAAAATTTAAATTCTAAAATTCAAAATTCAATTTTCAAAAATTCAAATTTTCAAATTTTAAATTTCAATTTTAAATTTCAAAATCAAATCTTTTTCAAAAATCAAATTTCAATTCTTATCTTCTTCAACCTCTTTTCAAATCTTTTCTTTTAATGCTTGATAATTTCTTATCTTATCTTTCTTTTAAAATTTAAATTTCAAATCTTTTTGAATTAGAAACTAACTTTTGATTTTGATTTCAAATCTTTTTAATTTAAAACTTATCTTTTCTTAACTTCCTTATCTTATCTCTCTTACCTAACTTATCTTATCTTTAATTTAATATATTTTCTATCTTATCTTCTTTTAAATTTTAAAATTAAATTTTTTTCAAATTTTTTTAATTTCTTATCTCATCTTTTCTAATTTCAAATTTTGAATTCAAATCTTTTCTAACCATCTATGTTATCTTGTTTTCAAATCTGTCTTAATTAGTTTCTTATTTTCTCTCTCTTCTTTTTCAAACTTCCTAACTAACTCCTCTCTTTTCTTATTTTTGAATTCTCTTCTATTTCTCTTCCCACTTTTTCGAAATTCATACTTAAATTTTCAATTATTTTTAATTAATTAACCTTAATTTTTGAATTTAATAAATAAATAAGATAAAATCAAAAAATATTTTAATTCTTGATTAAGTTCTCTACTTCTATTTCTTCTTCTACTCCTTCTATCTTCATTTTTCTTTCTCTTCCTCTACCTTTCTTCATCATGAACCCAAATGGGAATGAGGAGTTCAGAAGAACTCTGGGGTCATATACAAACCCCACTGCTGATTTCTATGGAAGAAGTATTAGCATTCCTCACATTAGAGCAAGTAGGTTTGAACTAAACCCTCAACTCATTACTAGAGTGTAACAAAACTGCTAGTACTCTGGACTTCCACAGGAAGAACTTACAGAGTTCTTAGTAGATTTCTTAAAGATTGCTGACATAGTACACAGTCAGAGAGTATACCAAGATGTCTACAGAGTAGTGCTATTTTCTTTTGCTATAAAGGATCAAGCAAAGAGGTGGTTGGATAACCAACCTAAAGCAAGCTTGAAAACTTGGAAACAGTTAGTAGACAAGTTTTTAAATCAATACTTTTCTCCAAGAAAGATAACCCAGCTGAGGTTAGACATCCAAGGCTTCAGACAAGGAGATAATGAATCTCTTTATGATGCCTGGGAGAGGTATGAAAGGATGCTAAGAAAATGTCCCACTGAAATATTTTCAGAATGGGTAAAATTAGACATCTTCTACTATGGACTTTCAGACATAGCAAGAATGTCTCTGGACCACTCTGCTGGTGGTTCCATACATATGAGAAAGACCATTGAACAAGCTCGCGGGCTTATTGAGACAGTTGCCATTAATCAATATCTGTACTCATCTGTTGAGACTTCTATGAAAGGAGAGGTTAAGGTAAAATTTACTGAACCTAACCCTCCAGAATAGGATGGCCCATTGACTCAGCAACTGCATGCCCTTACCCAGCAACTACTGGAACTACAAGAGGCTTTGCGAGAAACTCAGGCTTCTAACAGGAATGTAGAAGCCCAGCTGAGTCAAACAAGGCAGCAGTTATCTAAATAGATAACAAAAGAATGCCAGGCTATACAGCTGAGGAGTGGAAAATCCTTAAACACTAAACCTCAGTACAATAAAAGATCAAAGGAAATAAAGCCAGCAGAGAAACACGAGACAGGTGTCAAGGACATCTCTGAGGACATTGAATGCCCAAAGAGGAATGTCACTGGCATTCAACACCAAGAAGGGATATCCATCCCTGGCGTTGAACGGCCAATTGAGGACACCCACAAGGGCGTTGAACGCCGGGAAGGGGGCAGCAACATGGGCGTTGTACGCCTAAGCAAGGGAGTCTAGTTACATACTGATAATAACCTTCCTAAGCAAGCTATTAACCCCCTTCCAAACATAGCATTCGGCCTCCATCAACCAAGATTGATGAGTATAAGGCTAAGATTCTATTTCCTCAGAAACTCTGTCAAAAGGAAAAAGATAAACAGTTTACCTGTTTTGCGGAGTATCTCAGAACATAAGAGATTAAGATCCCTTTTGAAGAGGCTCTTGAACAGATACCTTCTTATGCTAAGTTCGTGAAGGTCATTTTGAGTCATAAGAAGAATTGGAGAGAGGCAAAAATAGTCCTCCTCACTGAAAAGTGTAGTACAATCATTCAAAATAGCTTACCAGAGAAACTTAAAGATCCTGGAAGCTTTATGATACTATGCATTCTAGGTGATGCTTGTACAAGGACAGCTCTATGTGACCTTGGAGCAAGCATCAACCTAATAACTGCTTCACTAATAAAGAAGCTTTGCTTGACCGATGAAGTCAAACTAACCAGCATATGCCTTCAACTTGTTGATGGTTCTATTAAGATGCCACCAGGAGTAATTGAAGACATGATTGTCAGGATTGGACCCTTTGCTTTTCCCACTGACTTTGTGGTGTTGGACATGGAAGGGCACAAGAGTACATTCCTAATTCTAGGGAGACCCTTCCTAGTTACAGGACGAACCCTCATTGATGTTGAAAAAGAAGAAGTAACCCTGAGAGTCAATGAGAAAAAGTTCGTACTGAATGCTGTAAAAGCCATGCAGCATCCAGACACACCAGAGGAATGCATGAGCATTGACCTCATTGATTCCCTAGTGGAAGAAGTAAACATGGCTGAAAGCCTCAAGGAAGAGATGAACGACATCCTTACTGATGCCCAGCCTGAATTAGAGGAACCTTTGGAAACCCCTGAGGAAAATGAGAAACATTTAAACCTTGAGCTCAAGCCATTACCATCCTCCCTGAAATATGCATTTCTGGGAGATGGAGGTAATTACCCTATGATCATAAGCTCTGCCTTAAAACCACATGAAGAAGAAGCACTAATTAAAGTGCTCAAAATGCATAGGACTACCCTTGGGTGGACTATAAGTGACCTTAAGGGTGTTAGCCCGACCCGATGCATGCATAAAATCCTACTGGAGGATGACGCCAAACCAGTGGTGCAACCACAAAGGTGACTAAATCCGACCATGAAGGAAGTAGTACAGAAGGAAGTCACTAAACTTTTGGAGGCTGGGATTATTTATCCCATTTCTGATAGCCCCTAGGTGAGCCATGTCCAAGTTGTCCCCAAGAAGGGAGGCATGATAGTGGTTCATAACGAAAAGAATGAACTGATTCCTATAAGGACAGTTACAGGGTGGCGTATGTGCATTGATTATAGGAGACTCAATGATGCCACCAGGAAGGATCACTTCCCTTTACCATTTATTGACCAAATGCTAGAAAGACTAGCAGAGCATGCTTTTTATTGTTTCCTGGATGGATATTCCGGATACAATCAAATAGCAGTAGATCCACAGGATCAAAAGAAGACAGCATTCACATGCCCATCTGGCGTGTTTGCCTACAAGCAAATGCCGTTTTTCCTGTGCAATGTACCTGCCACCTTTCAGAGATGTATGCTATCCATCTTCTCTGATATGGTAGAGAAGTTCCTTGAAGTATTCATGGATTACTTTTCTATTTTTGGAGACTCATTTGACTCCTGCCTTGATCATCTGGCCCTAGTTCTGAAAAGATGCCAGGAGACAAACCTAGTTCTAAACTGGGAGAAATGCCACTTCATGGTAACAGAAGTTTCCTAGGACATGCAGGATTTTACAAAAGGTTCATAAAAATTTTTTCGAAAATTGTAAAACCCCTGTGTAATCTCTTGGCCATTGATGTTCCATTCATCTTTGACCAAGAATGTCTGCATGCCTTTAAAACCCTGAAAGCCAATCTTGTCACTGCTCCTATCATCTCTGCACCCAAATGGGACTTGCCATTCGAACTGATGTGTGATGCCAATGATTATTACATTGGTACAGTTCTAGGGCAGAGACATGACAAACTTCTGCACGTCATTTATTATGCCATTCGTGTTCTAAATGACACGTAAAAGAATTACACTACTACAGAAAAGGAATTACTTGCAGTGGTTTATGCCATTGACAAGTTCAGATCCTACTTAGTAGGATCCAAGGTCATTATCTATACTTACCATGCTGCTCTAAGGTATCTACTCACTAAGCAGGACTCTAAGCCCAGGCTCATAAGATGGGTATTACTCCTATAAGAGTTTGATATAGAAATTAGAGATAGAAATGGCATAGAAAATCAAGTGGCTGACCACTTGTCTAGGATTGAACCAGTAGCAGGGACTTCTCCTCCCTCCACTGATATATCCGAATTATTTCTAGATGAGCAACTCTATGCCATCTGGATAATACCTTGGTTTGTAGACATTGCAAATGACAAGGCTATAAGGTTCATTCCTAAGGAGTTTAACAGGCAGCAAGCCCGGAAACTCATGCATGATGCAAAGTATTATCTGTGGGATAAGCCATATCTCTTTAAGAGATGCTCGGATGGAATAATCCGATGCTGTGTGTCTGAAGAAGAGGCACAGAGAATCTTATGGCATTACCATGGCTCAGACTATGGAGGACATTTTGGAGGTGAGCGAACAGCCACCAAAGTTCTCTAAAGTGGCTTCTGCTAGCCTACTCTCTTTAAGGACTCTAGGGAGTTTGTTTGTAACTATGATAGTTGCCAAAGGGCTAGCAACCTCCCTCAAACACCTACATCCTTGTAGCAGTAGATTATGTGTCTAAATGGGTTGAAGCAATAGCAACACCCAATAATGACACAAGAGTAGTGATGAAGTTCCTCCAAAAGAATATCTTCAACAGATTTAGTGTCCCTAGGACACTGATTAGTGATGGAGGTACTCATTTCTACAACAAACAGCTGGATTCTGCCTTAAGCTGTTATAGAGTTTGCCATAAAGTAGCAACACCGTATCATCCCTAAACAAATGGGTAAGCTGAAGTCTCAAATAGAGAGATAAAGTGAATCCTAGAGAGGAAAGTAAGCGCCTCTAGAAAGGATTGGGCTAGAAAGCTTGATGATGCTCTGTGGGCATACAAAACAGCTTTCAAAACCCCTATAGGAACATCACCATATCAACTGGTGTATGGAAAGTCCTATCATTTGCCTGTGAAACTAGAACACAAGGCCTATTGGGCTATTAGATTCCCCAACCTTGATGCTAAAGTAGCAGGAGAGAAATGGCTGCTCCAACTAAATAAGTTGGATGAATTCCGCTTAGCTGCATTTGAAAATGCAAAGATCTATAAGGAAAAAGAAAAAAGGTGGCATGACAAGAAAATATCTTCCAGATTCTTTGAACTAGGACAGAAAGTCCTGCTCTTCAACTCAAGACTCAAATTATTCCTTGGGAAACTCAAATCCTGCTGGAAGGGACCGTATGTGATTACTAGTGTATCACCTTACGTGCACATAGAACTT
This sequence comes from Arachis hypogaea, assembly GCF_003086295.3. Classification (NCBI taxonomy): domain Eukaryota; kingdom Viridiplantae; phylum Streptophyta; class Magnoliopsida; order Fabales; family Fabaceae; genus Arachis; species Arachis hypogaea. The sequence continues at coordinate 46,583,824 of NC_092053.1, forward strand.
CAAGGTAAATATCCTGAAAACAGGTTCACTGTCAATGGATGGAGAGTTAAGTATTACCTTGAAGGAGATATAAAGTCAGGAGACTCAACACTGGTACTAAGTTAAGTGTAGTGAAGTCCAGCTAAAGACATTAAAAAAGTACTTGTTGGAAGGCAACCCAACCTTAATTAACTATTTTTATTTTCCTTAATTTTATTTTTCTTTAAGTTATTTCTTTAAGGTCATGATCATGTGCAACAGTCAGAACATAGACAGAAATGTTAAGCAGTGAAAACAGGACACTCTGGATGGAGTGTTACTGGCGTTGAACGCCAGCCAAAGAGCACTGGCTGGGGTTTAACACCCCCAAATGGGCAGCATAGCTGGCATTGAACGCCAGCCAGGGAGCAGACCCTGGGCGTTCAAACGCTAGTATAGAAGGCAGGGAATCTGAATTCCCTAGCCTCTCAGAGCCAGTAGGTCCCACAGAAGCTTCACCTACCCCACCTTCTTCTACACTATTCTTCCCCATTGATCATATTTGCTCGAGGACGAGCAAAACTCTTAAGTTTGGTATTGCAAAAGCTTGGCTTTCTGACTTCTACCACCCCTGCAAAGAGCTATGAGGGAAGAATAACAAAGGCAAAGGAGTGACATTGAAGAGATCAAGCACTACATTGGATCCTCAATGAGGAGTACTAGCCGCCACCGTTAAAGGTGGATTCGTTCTCTTAATCTCCTTTTCTTATGTTATTTTTCTATTTTCTGATATGCTGTATTGTTCTCTTGTTCTTATTGCATGATCATTTCCATCTATGTCTTAAGGCTATAAAATGTTTCATATATCTCCCACCTTGCTTAAAAGAAAATTTTATTTTAAAAGAATTGAGAGATACATGAATTTTGAGTTTTGTAATAAGAATAGTTTAATTATCTTGATGTGGTGACATTGCTTTTGTTTTCAGAATGTATGAATGAATAGTGCATATTTGAAATTGAAATTAAGAATGTTTTCTCTTGAAAGAATGATGATAAAAGTGAAGTATTATTAATCTAAAAAATCCAAAAATTGATTCTTGAAGCAAGAAAAAGCAGCAAAAAAAGTGAAAAAAAGCATGTTGTAATAGAAGAAAAAGAAAAGCATGTGAAAAGAAAAAAAAAGAGAGAGAAACAAAGCAGAAAAAGCCAATAACCCTTTAAACCAAAAAACAAGGGTAAAAGGATCCAAGGCTTTGAGCATCAATGGTTAGGAGGTCCTAAAGGAAATAAAATCTTGATCTAAGCGGCTCAACCAAGCTGTCCCTAACGATGTGCTTGTGGTGTGAAGGTGTCAAGTAAAATGCCAAAACTATTGAGTCAATAATATTATCTAAATTCTAAGTTCTTAAAGAGACCAACACTTTGAGTTTCAATGAATAGTGAGTTACCAAAACTATTCAGAAGCAAAAAGCTACTAAGTCCCGCTCATCTAATTGAAACTGAGCTTCATTGGAAACTCTGAGATTTATTGTGTCTTAATCTTCTTTTTATCCTATTCTATTTTTAGTTGCTTGGGGACAAGCAACAGTTTAATTTTGGTGTTGTGATGAGCGGATATTTTATATACTTTTTGGCATTGTTTTCATATAGTTTTTAGCGTTAAATTCACATTTTTCGATTCTACTATGAGTTTGTGTGTTTTTATGCAATTTCAGGTATTTTCTGGCTGAAATTGAGGAGTTGGAGCAAAAGTCTGATTCAGAGACAGAGAAAGCACTGCAAATGTTGTTCGGATCTGACTTCCTTGCACTCAGAAGAGATTTTTAGGACCTACAGAAGTCCAAATGGTGCATTCTTAATGGCTCTAGAAAGCTGACTTCTAGACCTTTCCATCAATGTATAATAATCCATACTTTGCTTCAAATTAGAAAGCCCAAAAGTGGCATCCAATTCTAGCCTCCTGCCCTCTTCTAGGCGTCCAGCGCCCAAGAAGCACAGACCAGCATTTTTAACGCCCAGAGATGACCCCCTAGCCAGCGTTGAATGCCCTAGAGGCCTCCTAGCATGTGGATCTCATCAAAGCTCAGCCCAAACACTCACCAAGTGGGGCCCAGAAGTAGATTTTAGTACTAAATAGACTGTTTTACTCTTACTAGTCATCTGTTTAATATTTAAGAGTTATTTTACATCATATTTGAAGATAATCAGCCCTATTTTCGTTTTACACTTTGTATTTTCCTTTCGGTATGAGTTTCTAAACCTCCTAGGTTGAGAGGAGGAGCACTGCTGAGTTTGATGGATTAATAAAAGTATTACTATTTCTCTTTCATCTGTGTTTGATTCTCTATTCTAAGATGTATATTCGTTCTTCATCAATATGAATGCGTTGAACTGGCATAAGGTTATCACATTCTACATGGGTTCAGAGTGCATCTTTCATCAGACAATGATGAACCACCAGCTTGATTTTACATCTCTCAGACGGCTGATCAACGACTTCGTTGGGGACTTCTCGAGATACTAGTTCAACTGATTTACGGGAAGATTAGGATCTCTGTGGTAGAGGATAGAACCCAAAGGCGCAGCATCTTCTGATCCGGAAGATCTGACCTTGTCTGTGGCATTTTCAGTAGAATCACTAAGGAGGATGGGCTGCAGGAGCTTCACCCTCAATCAGAATAGATCCGCACTAACCCTGGGGTTCAGATCTGGAGGAGTATTGACAGCCGCTCAAACCAGTGTCAATCACATACAGCCTGCCATAGAAGGAATCTTTCACACTTGAAGAAGACAGTAATACTAGAGTTGATCCAGAAGGACAAGGCAACTCAAAACCTTAGCCAATTCTTTATCCCTGTTTACATTTATCTAGGTTTTAAGATTATCATTATAATTCCATCTTCTAAATCAAAACCATCAACTCTTCTATCTGCCTGACTAAGACCTACAAGATGACTATAGCTTGCTTTAAACCACAATCCTCATGGGATCGACCCTGACTCACTCAGGTATTACTTGGACAACTCAGTGCACTTGCTGGTTCAGTTGTACGAAGTGTTCGGATTCGTGCACTAAACTACCACTTGGCTACTTGTCTGGGGGTGACATGGAGTAGCCACCTTGTGCTTGATCCCATACTTGTGGGGAAGAGCTTCTAATTGTTTGTTTTAGAAGTTTCTTCCTCCATCACTATTGATCAAGGTTCTCAGAATCCAACCCTATTGAATATATTCTTCTTGAGGAATTTAAGCACCATCTTAGCATTATTGGTGGGTAATGACACTGCCTCTACCTAGTTAGAAACTTAATCCACAGCCACTAAGATGTAATTGTTTGATATAAAAGTGAAAAAGCTCCCATGAAGTCTATCCCCTAGACTTCAAACAATTCCACCTCTAGAATGAGATTTTGTGGCATCTCATGTTTCGTGGGTAAGTTGCTTGTTTTCTGACATTGTTGACACATCTTCACAAATTTCCTAGCATCCTTGAAGATAGTTGGCTAATATAGACCACATTGGAGGACTTTCGCTACTGTTCTATCTCCACCAAAATGGCAACCATACTCAGAGTCATGGCAATGCCACAAGACTTCTTTAGTGCCTTCATTTGGGATGCATCTTTGGATTATGCCATCCAAGCAACTCTTGAACAAATATGGATCATCCCATTTTTTGTGCTTTCAAAAAATATTAAAACATCAAATAAATACGATTTCATATGTTTAAAGAGGTTCAATTAGCAATCAAGTAACAAAATACAACTCATTCGTGTTTAATTTATTAAACCTTATCTCTCGGTATTAGCTCACAAAAATCGATTTCTTCTCGATGACTTCTAGCTCGGTTGCTCCCTAATATTTGATCAAAAACAACTTTTGAACATATAATTCATGATGATCGAGCGTTCATCATAAATTCAGAAAGAGATTCCTCACCTAAGAAATCGGATATGGTTGTGAAGAGGAAGAGATGAATACGTTAATCGGTTTACAACCTTCGTTGGAGTTTTAAAACTAAACGACCAAGCCTCAGAAAACTTACCGACTATGGAGGTTCAATTTTTCTCTCTCGTTCTTTTTCTTAACATCACGTACGAAAAAAAATGAAGAGATAGTTCTTGAGATTATGTACGGAGAAGAAAAAGAAAACAGAAGGTGATTGAAAATTAAATAAAGAACCGTGAATGTTATAAGGGTGAATCATCAAATTAAATTAATAAAATATTAATATACTAAAATATTAGTATCCAAGAATATTATTATTAAATAAAATATTATTATTACTTTTTTTGCATATTCAAAATTAGCTCATCAAACACTACTAGAAAATTAGTTATTATAGACGGATATTTTCGACGGATTTTATCCCATGGAAATACAGACGGAATTTCAGAGGAATTTTTTGTTGGAAAACAAAAAAAATAAATTAGCATAAATTACAGACGGAAAAGAAAATCCGTCGATAATTCTGTCGGTAAAATTATTTTTTTCGTGAAAAATGATTACAGACAGAAAATCCATTTGTAATTAAATAGACAAAAAACTACATTTTATTAAATTATTACAGACGGATTTTCCATCTGTAATTTAAAATTTTTCGTCAGAAATAATAAGTTAAACCTATCATTACCCGAGCTCCATTCACAGCACACAAATCAAACCTAGCATTCCTCACCCTTCTTCTCCGTCAACGACTCAACGGGCTACTTCTTCTTCTTTCTTCACCCACAACGCCACCACCAGCCACCCTAACCGCCGCAGCTACCTTCTTGTCTCTTTTAATAGTGCTTCAATTTTCTAGCTAGCTCCTTATTATTTATTTTTTAGTTTTGAAATTCGTAAATATTTTGATTATCGGTTTGGGCACTTTGTGTTTGTGTTGCTGATCTTATCGGCTTCTTCCACATCCTCAATCCAATCGTTGTATCATTCCCTTCCAGATCTAATTACTAATTTTCGTTTCTAATTCAGTCTTGCTAACCCTAAAATTCATAACATGCTTTGGGATCTTATCCACGGAATCTTCCCCTCTAATTTGTTGAATGGATATCAAATTAGGGGCGAAGATCGAAATCACTTGATTTTATTTTTCATTGAGGAACTATTAGCTACTCAAGTGGCAAAAAGATTAAAGTATGCATGAGTAATGATTCGTGTGGGTATCTGCTTGATCATAATTGTTTTGTTTTGGTGTGCCTTTCAATCTCTCAAGCAAATGCAGCTTCCGGAATGGCGGTCCATGATGATTGCAAGTTGCGGTTTTTGGAGCTCAAGACAAAAAGGACTCACAGGTTCATAGTTTTCAAGATTGAGGAGAATCAAAAGCAAGTCATTGTGGAGAAGCTTGGTGAGCCAGCTCAAGGCTACGAAGATTTCGCTGCTTGCCTCCCTCCTAATGAGTGCCGCTATGCTATATATGATTTTGAGTTCTTGACCGAAGGCAATATCCCCAAGAGTAGGATTTTCTTCATTGCATGGTAATCAGATGTTTGCTTGTTTGTTTGTTCATATGCCTGCTGGTTGCTTTTGCTGTTGATTGATATTAATTTGATTTTCGTGTGCCTTTGTGCCTTTGTGATATTAATTTGATATTCTCGTTATAAATTAATCTCTAAACAGTTGCAGTTGGAAATGTACTTGTTGGAGAGCAAGGCAGGTGCCATAGTTTGTGTGCTTTTGGCCCTTTTCTTCTTGGGGACATGGCCTGCTATCTTGACTTTGTTAGAGAGGCGAGGGCGTCTTCCTCAGCATACTTATCTTTATTACTCGCTCACCAATTTCCTTGCTGCTCTTTTCATTGCATTCACAGTTGGTGAGATAGGCAAGAGCACACCAAGTGAGCCAAATTTTTTAGCTCAACTTGCTCAGGTGAGTCTCTTAAAAAATGGCTTTGTAAAATATACGTCCTTGAATGTTCCAAATTTTCCAAAAGCTCTATGTTTTGGATCCCTGATAGTTACACACTAACAAAGTTTATATGCCTACAATTGGTTCAATAATTTACTTATGTGCAGGATAATTGGCCCTCTGTTCTGTTTGCAATGGGGGGTGGTGTGGTCCTAAGCCTTGGGAATCTGGCCTCGCAATATGCTTTTGCTTTTGTTGGGTTGTCAATTACTGAAGTCATCACTGCAAGCATAACTGTTGTTATAGGCATAAATTAACTGATCACACAAAAATTATAACAAATTCAGAATAATGTAGTTGAACATACTGTGTCAGGATGAGTGTGCTTGTGCTACGATCTTATGTTACTTGCAATAATTGTTACTTTGTTAGCTTGCTTTCTCACTGAAATTTTGCTGCACTATCTTGTTCCAACTCTAATAGGCACAAGCTTGAATTACTTTTTGGATGGAAAAATTAATAGAGCTGGGATTCTTTTTCCTGGAGTTGGTTGCTTTCTGATTGCAGTTTGTCTAGGTTCTGCTGTTCATTCTTCGAATACTGCTGATAATAAAGTCAAGCTCAGCAATTTATCAAGTGATTATAACGCTAGATTAGTGTATGTGTTGTTAGTTACAATTAATTTGATACGTGAACGTGACTATTGATTATAGACGTTAGATAGTTGCTCCTTTAATGACTGATTATAATTGCTTCTTGATTTTGACCTTGTACTTCATTTCATCCTTGTGCACCATTGCCTTAAGGAAATTATTATCAAAGCCTCTATTTTAGCTTCATTTTTGGAAACAAAATTACCAAATGCTTATGCTTTGGGAACTTAGTAGTGATTATGTACAATAATCTAAATTTGTGAAAGCAATTGTTAGAGTGTACTAAAAACCTAGTCAACCAAATCAATTAATGTTACAAGCAGAAGCAGTAACTCGGCAAATGAGGAGACTCTTTTTCTGCATTATTTTTCTTTTATGAATTGCATTTCTTAAAGACCATTTTAAGTACAGTCTGCAGTTCACTGTTCTTAAGGATCATTTATTTCCATCTATTTTTGTTAATTTTAACATTCTACTTTTGGAAGTCGAAGCAATCCAGTTGGTTTGAATTTTGGTTTCTAAATGACTACTATTTGACAAATGCCATGTTCATTGTTTGTACTTTTCAACATATTTTCTTTGCTAGTATTAGCATCCATAAGTTCTAGTTCTATTGTTTCAGTTCAGGGTTTCTTTTTCCATGTAATGATTAGCATAATGCGAATCTAATGAGCAAATTTTCTTCTTTTCCCAGGGACTCTTTCATAGAAGGAGGTAAGAAGCTCAGATAAGGTGTAATTTGCTATCTTCAACTTATGTTTTAGGCATTCAAAGTTAAGTTTTAAGGTGAAACATTTCCAGCAATTATTTTCTGCATGAAATGCGTTGTTATACAAATGCTATAGCTACCTTAGTTGTCCTTTATTTTGATTTCTTTTAAGATAAAATTGTATCACTATAATATGATTCACATGGTGGCTGACCATTTTCGTGCACAAACTCATTTAGGTCTTGACGTGATTTGCACTGATAGGACATTGGTCTTTTATGAGAAGCAAGAGAACTTGTCAAAATTATGAGATATTCTTGCAGTTTATGCTTGGCTAGATAAAGATGTTGGCTATGGTCAAGGTGAGTTTTTATACAAGTGGGCCACTTGAATCTCACTTATTTGATTCTTTTTTTTATTATTATTATTTTATAGATAGCAATATTATATTTTGATATTCCTATTGATTTAAGTTTGAAGATCACAGAAGATCCTATTCCTATTTCAGTATTAGTGATAATTTCATGTAACTGCTTTTTATTGTTCTTTTTATTGTCAAAAGGTGACTATTCCACAAGTATGCTTGAATTTGAACAAAAAAATAATTTATTATGTTAACAATACTGATTTTTTTTAATGAAGCAGACGAATGAATTTTTAGTTAAGAAGCAAAGGAATGAATTTGCCTGGCTATCCTGAAACAAAAGGAATCCTTACTAACTTACAAGCATGTCAAATTTAAAGACAACACTTTTCTTTTTCTATGCTCCCTCATTAATCAATACATACAGGAGAATACTATGTATGCCATATGTTCTTTTCTTCTTCCTTATGCTTTCTCTCTTTCTCCTTCCTTTTTTATTTTATGGATTATTATATATATTATATTAGTATTTCATATTGTTCTAGCTAGACAAGCAAATTGGTTGCTTATCATTTGCGAATCTGATATTCTGGTGAATTTAAAAATGGTAATTATTTCATTAAGTAATAAGTATCATTCATTTAAAAATAGGTGTATTTCCTGTAAAAGCTTCTAAATTTGAAAGGAGATGATGGTTTCAGAATGAATGAAGTGCTTGTGTCATTGTTGCCAAAGATGTTCATGGAAATTGCTGGAAGTTTAGGCATATCTATAGAGGTGCTAATACTATATATATATATATATATATATATATATATATATATATATATATATATATATAGCTTTTCATGGTTCAAGCGAATTTGAATTTTGTTCTAACTGTCTTGTTTCTTAACAGGGACTCCTCGCAGGCACCTATTGACCACTGGATGAAGCAATTTTGTGATCCAGAAGAAGCTTGTAGCTGGTGATTCCATTGTGTTCTTGAGAGCTAAGGATGGTGATCTGTGTGTTGGGATAAGGAGGGCCAAGAAGGTGGCAGTTGGAGGTGGCGAGGTGTCGGTGTCATCGGTGGTTGAAGCTGTGAGTTGTGGTGTTAATGGAAGGCCATTTGAGGTTGTGTACTATCCAAGGGGAAGCTCACCTGAGTTTTGTGTTAAGGCCTCAGTTGTGAGAGATGCAATGAAAGTGAGGTGGTGTTTTGGGATGAGGTTCAAGATGCCCTTTGAGACTGAGGATTCTTTTAGAATCAGTTAGTTCATGGGAACCATTTCTTCTGTTCAGCTTCTTGATCCCATTCATTGGCCTAATTCTCCATGGCATCTTCTGCAGGTACATCTTTTAATTGCTATTGTCAAATTTCTAATGAACATAGATTTGTTTCTTGGGTTAATTTTGTCATGAGATATTTATTTACCTTATTTAATCAAAAGTAACTACAGTGGTAACAACTCCTTTTTGGTTCTTTTTTCTAATAATTGCCTTATTTGTTGTCTGAGTGTAGATCGGATATAGTAAGGTAGACATCCTCTGCTCAGAAAGTGGGAAGCAGCGAATAATTTACATGTTCCTAATGAGGTAATAATGCTAACCTTTATAATTTACATGTTCCTAGTTATATTTCTACCCATATGAAATATTTTGTTACCTAATTGGTCTTAATTAATTCTCTACTGAATTGGAAGCAGAGATAGACTGCCTCAATCGGATATACATTCGGCGGCGGCATGTTTGGGATGAATGAAGTGAAGGGTGGCAGTCCGTACAGTGCCCGAACTTATGCTGGTGGTGATGGATCAAGACAACCAACTAAACTTGAGTTGGAGCAAGCATTCCACCAAAGCAAGTATATTGCCACCATCACTAAGAAGCTCAAGAAAGAATGAAGCTATCCATAAATTAGGATATTGAATTCTGATGAGTCCACTAGTTACTTATCATCTAATGTATTCAGATTGTATTATTGCATGGAAATAATTGCTTCTTATTATAAAGAAAGTGTTTTGTACTCATTGGTGTGTTTTTCTATTTGTACCATCAATAAAAATTTGTATTTATTACATTTATATTTATTTTGTATGAAAACAAGTTTATTTTGCAATGGAAAAACCTAAAAAAAATTATATTTTACTTTACTGACGGATTTACAGACAGATTTTCTATCTGTAATCAGAGTGTGAGATGATTTTTCAAGGTTCAAATTACAGACGAAAAATTTGTCGAAAAATCTGTCTGTAATTGCAGACGAAAAATCCGTCGAAAAATTCGTCTGTAATTACGGACGGAAAATCCATCGGAAAGTTCGTTGGCCCAGGGAAATGGATGGAGAATTTACAGAGGAAAAATCCGTCGATAACTAGGAAAAATCCGTCGGTAACCAAAAATCCGTCTGTAATAAAGATTAAATCTGTCTGTATTAATCCATTTTCTAGTTGTGAAACTAAATCTAACCATGTCACTCGAATTTTGTGAATCCTAAGGTATAGAGCTGAAAAATTCCGTTGTTAAAAATTTGAAATGTTACAGGACGTGCCTACTGTGGCACGATGGAGGAGTGCGATGCAAGGGCAGAGGCGCAGCGCAATGGGTGACGGCGGCGCGATAGGAAGCGGGAGGCATGTGAAGGAGTACGACACGATGGCGGGGGCGCGGCGCGATGGGCGACGGCTGCACAATAGGAGGCGGGAGGCAAACGTCAATAGTAGCAGATGTCAACAACGCGATGGAAGGAAGGAGAAGTGGAAGAGAGAAGATGAGAGCACGTATAGTGAGTGATTTATGGTTTGGGTATGTTTGACGACAATATATAAAAAGTACAAAATTTAATTTTTAAAATTTTAAAATTAGATTTAGAGAAAAGTTGCCCCTAAATTTTTTCTATATTTATTTATGAGAAATATTAGAATGCCATCAGAATTTATTATTTTTTGTTATTACTTAGCCATCAATTTATCAATTTTTTTATTCTAATTCCTTTAATTGTCTAATAATCAACCAACATGTTTTATTCTATATTTTTAAATATTAATAATAAACTGATGACAAAAATAATAAATTCTAATAAATTCATCTTTATTTATAATGTATAGTGTTCAGTGGGAGATCTGCTCACATGATGCAATTGCAAGTATTTGGTATTCCAGAGACATTATTTAAGGAAAGTTTATTAAAAGGAATTAATAGTAAAATCATCCCGCAATTAATATACTATAGTAGACTATCATTGGTGAAATATTTTATAAATCATGCATGTAACCTTTATTTCCAAGTATGCATATCAATACATAAATATCTTTTTTCACAACATCCTCAAATTTAATAGGTCAACTACTAATTCGTTATGGGTTAGAATTTTATTTAAAAATTAGGACTAATTTAAATATGTATAAAATAAAATTTAAATTCTTGACATTTATTTAAATAAATAAATAGATTGACCACTAAATTAATTTAAATTGATAAATTATTAAAATTTTTTCTATCATTATTATTATATGATTATTTTTTTATTAAAATTATAATAATCACAGTGTGTAACGATATACAAATAATATGGAGAGCTGGTATATTTTCTTTAATAGAAATATTTGAGAACTAAAAATAGTCATAATTTATGTTTTTTAACTTTTATTTGCATTAATTGTTATTGGAATAAATATGCATAATATTAAATATAATAATTATATAATTATAAATATTATATATATAAAATTAAAGATATTAAATTAAATAACATCATTTTAAATTATTACTTTCTTAACCTTACTCTTTTATAATCATTATGATTCTTTTTTATAATGGTGATATTTTATATATGGAGTGCATTTAAGAGACAATTAAAGTACACGTTCTATATTTAAGAATGATTCAATCATAAAAAATTAAAAAAAATATAATGTAATTAATTATAGATTTTATTTATAAAAAAGATGAAATATGAGATGAATTTGAGATATACTCAATCTATCATTGTTGGTTTAAAGATTTAAATAGCTAGGTAAAGCAGCACACAAAATTGGATGATTTGATGTATTCTAGTGCCTGTGTTTTAAATTAGTTCTCTCATACAAATCCATTTAAAAATGAAATAATTGCCAAGTATATATTTTTAGAAAAATTAGAATGTAGTCATCAATTAAACCTTTTATTTATAGAAATAATCAATTAAAATATATAATTGAGATATACATAATAAAACTCAAGAACATGGTACATTATATATTCGGTGCGATCGAGTCTTCAAATTAATGCGCTATTTTAAGGGATGAGTCAGTCATGACATATAAATAAACAAAAATAGAAATGTAATCAATTAAAGTTTTTATGTATTTGAATAAACTAAAATTAGGATATATTATCTATACATAACGATAATCAATTATGGTATGTAACACATTTTGTTATAAATTTTGAACGAAATGTTCTTTTTATTGATTTCATATATTTTTTAATTCCCAAATATATAGTCTACAGAGATAAGAACAAGATTTCTTTTTTTTTTTTTTATCGAAAATAAGAAGATTATAAAAAACTAGAGGCTTGCTATACATACAAGTCTTTTTGACTTACAAGTTTTACAAGTTGCTATACATTAGGGTCTTTTAATGCGTTATTCAATTTCCAAAGCACTACACTCACCGTGGATTATGAATGACTCCTCTTCCTCTTCCTCTTCCTCTTCCTCTTCCTCTTCTTCTTCTTCACTCACCGTGGATTATGAACGACTCTTCTTCCTCTTCCTCTTCCTCTTTCTCTTCCTCTTCTTCATCTTCCTCTTCCTCCATGTATTTCTTCGTTATTCTCTTTGCCTTTTCATTAATTGTTTTTGTTTTACTTGCGTTTATTACTGGTATTCTTGCTTCCTTTTTTTTCGATTTTCATGGTTTCTGAAATCAAGCTTTGAAATCGTTTTAAAGATAATGGAACTTCAGAAATACACCCAAACGATTACAGAAATACACCCAAACGATTATAGAAATACACCCAAACGATATTTCTTCGTTATTCTCTTTGCCTTTTCATTAGTTGTTTTACTTGCGTTTATTACTGATATTCTTGCTTCTTTTTTTTCGATTTTCATGGTTTCTGAAATCAAGCTTTGAAATCGTTTTGAAAATAATGGAACTTCAGAAATACACCCAAATGATTACAGAAATACACCCAAACGATTACAGAAATACACCCAAACGATATTTCTTTGTTATTCTCTTTGCCTTTTCATTAGTTGTTTTACTTGTGTTTATTACTGGTATTCTTACTTCTTTTTTTTTCGATTTTCATGGTTTCTAAAATCAAGTTTTGAAATCGTTTTGAAAATAATAGAACTTCAGAAATACACCCAAACGATTACAGAAATACACCCAAACGATTACAGAAATACACCCAAAGGACACCTTATGCATAATTCAGAACTCTTTCTCTTTCTCCTCCTCATCTTCTGCTGTTTCTTCTTCTTCAAAAACGATTTCAGAGCTTGATATCAAAAAATAATGAAAATCAAGAATAACAAAAAAAAAAAAAAACAAAGAGAAAAGCACGTAAATGAAGAAGGAGAAAGAGAAGGCAAAAAACGAAAGAAAAGAAGAAGAAGAAGAAGAGGAGGAAGAGGAAGAAGAATGTGCAGCAAGAAGAAGAAGAAGACGGTGCAGTGAAATTGTGCAGTAACGATTGAAGAAGGAGAAAGAGAAAGCAAGAAACGAAAGAAAAGAAAAAGAAGAGGAAGAGGAAGAAGAACGTACAGTAACGTTCAAGCGCGTTAATATAATAACTTGTAAAGACTTGTATAAAAAAATGCTTGTATGTGAAGAATTTCTCAAAAAACTATATCATTTGAGTTATAACTCATTCATAAACAATCATATTTCATTACTTTGCTTTAATTCATCATTTAATATTTTGTTGGAATATGGGTTTGCTTTAATTCATCATTTAATATTTTGTTGGAATATGGGAATATTCAATGTGATATAAACAGGAATATATATTAATAATATATATTAAATTGATTAAAAACAAAATTTAAAAATAATTAGAAAGATATAATTCTAATATATATTGTTTGTACGATACGTAGATATCTACACAAATTTTTTTATAGTAAATTTAGAAAAAAATTAATTTTTCGTTTATAATAGTAAATAAATATGCACATATTAAAGAGCTAAATCATGACATAATTAAAGTGAAATTCCATTTATAGTAGTAAATATATATAAACAGAAAATTACTTTTAAATTAATTCAAATTACAATTTTGTAAAAAAAATTTTATTGTCGTTGAATGCCTATAAATAATTCAATATTGAGTCTTTTCTATAGGATATGAATTAAATTTCTGAACTTACTGATATGAAAACACATTTTTATTTCCTCGTCTTCTTACTTGTTCTTTTCATGGATTTTGGTATGTACTGAATTTATCAAAACAATTCAATATAAAATTTAGCTAACATCCCATGAGATTCTACTGTGTAGATGTTGTCTTAAGATAGGAGAAAAAAAAAACAAATTTTAAAAATTATTTTTGCTTTCATCTTTTGCTACCACTATTCTTGAGTCTTGACCATTAAATTTTTTGGCTCTATGCATTATTATGTCTCCTATTGAATGGATAAAAAAAAATTTAAATTTTTTTTTCTCAAATAAAATCTTTTTCTTTTTTTAAATTTGTGTCCATATCCTTCTTTTTAAATGTCTTTGTTCTTGTATTTCTATTTCTATTTCTATGTCTCTGTCTATATTATTTTCTTTTAGAACAAATAGAATCTAAGGACACATATCAAGATTATTTTCAATAGAAGTTTTTAAATTTTTTATTTTAGTACACGTATAACAAATGTATTAAAAATTTAGATTTTAATTTTATATATTTTTCAAAAAAATATTTTAAAATTAGTAAGGCGATATATTTGCTAAAACACTTTAAGATTTTAGTTATAACATGTTTTATTTTTAGCAATTGTTATATGATTTTAATTTCTTGGTTAATGACTGTGTATTTTATGTCTGAATGTTTGTAGGTAATAACCAAATACAGGTAGCAGAAGGCATAATAACATGCGTAGCTGTTATAGGGGAACAATATTGTCCAGACATTACGAAATGTCGAAATGCTTGCAAATTTTTTCATTTTAACGATTTGACGTATGCAGAATGTATTCCAAACAAAGGATGCGCTTGTACTTTTATAAATCCAGATCAAACTAAACCATGTCCACATGCTGCTAATTTGTTATAACTAGAACAGTCATATACATTATTTAGTTGTTAATCCTTTTTGGGTGGCGTTCTAATAATGGTGAATAAAATGATGACTGTATTATGTTATCTACTATATATCTATCTATCAAAGTAATAATTAAATAGTGGTTGTACTATGATTTATAAATTCTTGCCTTTCTCACTTTATTATCATATGATAATTTTATTTTATCGTTAAATATTTTAATCAAAGAAAATTATGAGTTTTATATTTGTTAGGGTCTTTCATTGATAGACACTTTATTTTGAATTTTTTTCTATGAATAATAAAAAGGTCATATCCTATACTAAACACAAACTGGATAATTGGATATGACAATATACATATACATGTTGTTATTAATGGTCACAAAATACTCCTAATTGCGCTAAGTTCATTGTGTTTATCAAGGTGATTATTTAGTTTGGTATGTAAAACATTGTATAAATTACTAACAAATTCTTCCACCAAATATGAGAGAAAGAAAGGTGATTATTTTATACTGACTTTACTATGAGAAATTTTAATAGTAAATTCTCATACAATTTAATTAAAAAAAATTACTAAAATGTCTTGCTGGTAAGATAAAAATATTTTTTAAAAAAATTGACATAGCAAATTTATAATTAGAATTGGTGATATATAAACATTTTCTCTCCGTTATGAAAAAATGAAGTGATTATAGTAGAAGCAAGAAGAGAAAGTGCATGTACATATTCAAAATGCGAGACCATTGATGCACCACTATTTTGTGGTACATTTTGTATTTAATTGAGTAAATTTTATCTACTAAACTCACACTTATTTATATAATTCGCATGTTTTACATTTTTCTTCCTAATTTTGTGCTATAATTAAAAACTTACTTTCTAAGCCTTTAAATTATACGTGTTTTAATTCCCCCTTATACCATTCGATGTCGTGATCTATGTGTTAAGTGTTTTCAGGCTTTATAGGGCAGGAATGACTTAGAGGATAGAAAGGAAGCTTGCAAAAATAGAAGGAACACAAGAAATAAAGGAGACAACCAGCGAAGATCGACGCGTGCGTGTATCTGACGCATACGCGTGAATTGGAGTTTGCACGACGACGCGTGCGCGTACCTGACGCGTATGCGCAGCTAGCGCAGAAGACAATCGACGCGTACGCGTGACTGACGCATACGCGTGACAAGGAATTTCGCCAAACGACGCGCACGCGTGACTGACGCGTACGTATGACATGCACTATCTACAGAAATCGCAGAAAATGCTGGGGGCAATTTTGGGCTGAGTTTGGACTCAGCTTTCGGCCCAGAAACGCAGACTAAAGCCAGGGGACAAGCAGAGACTCAGGGGAATTTCATTCATTCATAAATTTCACACAATCTTAGGTTTTAGATGTAGTTTCTAGAGAGAGAGGCTCTCTCCTCTCTCTAGGTTTTAGGATTTCTCTTAGTTTTAGGTTTATTTCTTCTCAATTCCAGGTTCAAGGTTCCTTTAATTTAGTTTCTCTTCTACTTTTAATTATTCTAGCATTCTAGTTTATTTATTCTCCCAATTTGGTTTATGAACTCCATGTTAGATTTGATTTCTTTATTTAATGCAATTGAGGTATTTCATATTTATGATTTTAATTCAGCTTTTTACATTCTTAGCTTGAATTGAGTAATTGGAGACTCTTGAGTTATCAAACTCTTTTGTTGATTGATAATTATAATTTGTTGGTTGATTTGGATCCCTCTAAAGCTAGTCTTTCCTTAGGAGTTGACTAGGACTTGAGGAATCAAATTGATTAGTCCACTTGACTTTCCTTTATTTAGTAAGGGTTAACTAAGTGAGAGCAACAAACAATTCTCATCACAATTGATAAGGATAAATAGGATAGGACGTCTAATTCTCATATCTTGCCAAGAGTCTTTTCTTAATTATTAATTTACTTTCTTGCAATTTACTTTCCTTGTTCAACCTTTCAAAACCCCCAAAAATATACTTTTCCATAACCAATAATAACTACACCTCCCTGCAATTCCTTGAGAGACGACCCGATGTTTAAATACTTTGGTTTAATTTTATTGGGTTTGCTTTAGTGACAAACAAGTTTTTGTACGAAAGGATTCTTTGTTGGTTTAGAAACTATACTTACAACGTGATTACTTTTGTGAATTCTTTACTAGCAAAAATCCGTTAGTCAAAATGGCGCCGTTGCCGGGAAATCGCAAACGTGTGCCTTATTATTGGTTATTATAAATATTTGCTTTTTGATTGTTTGCTAGTTTTTGTTTGTTTAGGAATTAGTTGCTTATTCTTACTAGTTTTTGTTTTTATTTTCTTTAGCTACTATGAACTCTCACCCCTTTAGCTATGAGTTTGGTCACAACTATGTTGCAGGAAGAGGAGACTATAATGAGAACATGCATCGAGGTTGGAACAATCAGAGATGGGAGGAGCCACAAGGATTTGATCAACCCTCTTGGCAACAACCTCCTCCAAATTACTATGGTCAAAAGCCATTCCGAGGTGCATACCAAGATGATGGATATGGTGAACCCCCTTGTAGTTACCAACAAGCCCCACCATATGCTTATGAACCACCTCCTCAACATAACTCTGAACCACCATACTCACTAGCCCCTTTCCACTATTCACTCCCATATGACCCTAATCCTTACCCACCATACCAAGAGCCTTACGAGCCATACTTCCAAGAACCACCACCTCAATATACACCATATTCATATCCTTATCAAGATGAACCACCTTCCTATCATGAGCACTTTCTCCCAACAAATGAACCCTCCTATCCATCCCAACCTCCATTGGATAACAACACTCTTAGTGTTATTCACCAAAGACAAAAGACCATAGAGAACACACTTAACTCTACCTTAAACGGTCTGACCTTTGCTTTACAAGCTCTTGCCTCATAGATTGGATCATTGAATACCCCCAATAATCAACCCTCAAGCTCTAGTGCACTTCCTTTTCAACCACATAATAATCTCTCCATCCCATCACCACCCTCCATGGAAGAGCACCCACATCCATTAATCCAAGAGCAACATGATCCCAATTATGCTACTGACATGGAACAAGAGAGAAGGGATCGTCTTAGGAACGCAATGGATCGGTTACACGTGGCTTTATTTCCAGAGGAGCAAGAGGAGGCCCAAAATGTGGAGGTAGGAGAGACCCTTGAAGATGAAGGAGTAGTTGAAGGGAGTTGTCATGGAAAGAAAATCATCAAGGAGGAGTACGATTTTATACTAAAACAACTGGACAAAGTAGGAATTATTGAAGAGGAAGAAGTGGTTGCAGACTTAGGAGATGCTGAACCTCCATGGGAAAGTCTAGTCATAGAGCCTCCTTCCAAGATGTTTGATGTTGATGTTGAGGAGGGTGTACAACCTCCAAGACATATCATGGTTGAAGACTTTGCAGAGGTTGATCAAGAGATGGAGATTAAAGAAGAAGAAGCACAACCTCCCATGCCCTTGATAAGTAATGAAGAAGAGATTGAATTGGAAGAAAGCTACCAAGAGGAAGAGGTTGAAATTAAAGAAGCTTGCAAAGAGGTAGAAGTTGTCAAGGAAGAGCTCAAGGGAATGGAGCTGGAAATCACCTTGCCAAAGTTGTTGGAAACCTCTCCCCCAAAGCCATCACCGCCCATTCCTTCATTAAAATGGGTAAATCTTTCATCTCTAAGCTTAATTAGCCCACCTGAATATGCTTTACTTCAGACGGATGGTCAACTTAGAGTTCTTTGTGACTTTAAGAGCAAGAGGGAGATGGTTAGTGGTAGGAATTGTCATGCAAGGTTCAATATGGTTGCATGCTCCAAATTGAAGTACAAGGGTTGGTATAATTCTCAATTGAATGGGTCTAGGAAGTTGTTTGGGTATCTCAGTGAGAATTCAGATTGCGTACCACCCGGTTGGAACAATGTAGATCAAAGCGAAGACGGGTGCAAAAGCAAGGTTTGGGACCCCGGAATTCATTCTGACAATCAACACTCCTAGAGCCTTGTAACTTGCTTTAACTTGCTTGAAGGCTTTATGCAACTAGTTTGGGACCCCGGAGGCTATTGAAATCACAAACACTAGTGGAGATTCCTGGATGAGTTCAAGCATAAGCCACTATGACAGGGAGCTCACCAAATGTCTAACTTAAGGACTTTAACTAAAAGTGCTAGGTAGGAGACAACCCACCATGGTATGATCGTTCTAATTCAGTCTTAGTTTTATTTTATTTTATTCTTAGTTTTATTTTATTCTATTTTTCTTAGTATTCATTCATAATGTCTGCATCAGCATCCGCATTCTGCATTCTGCATTTTGCATAAAAAAGGGTGGATCGACACGCAAGCGTCTACGACACGCACGCGTCATTTGTGTGTGCGAGAGATGCACGGGAGGGGTGCGTGGCGCACAAGCCACGCCACACGTACGCGTACCTCACGCGTACGCATCCCCTGCAAAAAAGTTCAACCCACGCGTAAGCGTCAGTGATGTGTACGTGTGGGATGAAAAATCGGCGTAAAGAGCACATTGAACAGAGACTTGTGTGGCCATGGTGCTGGAGTTGTGCGACAAGGCACGCGTACGCATGACCGATACACACGCGTCAGTTTGCACTTTTGGCCACCCACGCGTACGCGTGAGCAACGCTTACGGGTCGCATGGCTGTCTCTATTTTCACGCGTGCGCGTGATGCCCGCGCGCGCGTCACATCCCGTTTTTCATTCCTTCCTCCTTTCTTCTCTCTTTTCTCTTTCTTTCTTCCTCCCTTCTTACTTTCTTCTTCTGCATCTCTTTAACTTCTCATCCTTTTTCACCTTCATTCTATTTTACTTAATTTATTTGCATACTTTCATTCATTGCATTTTAATTTTGAGCATATTTTTATTTACCTTTCTAAATTTATTATTTTTCCATTGGTGTTAAATTTTTCTATTCAACTGTTGCATCTTTTCTTGCATTATCCTGGTGCTTCATGACTTGTTCTATTTCGATTGGGTAATATTATTTAAGTCAATGCTAATCTTTTATGATAGTTGTATTCTTTTTGCATTGACATGAATTTAATTGATATGCCATTTGCTTCTACTGTTTTCTCACTTGCATGTTGTAGCTACCATGTAATTGAGACCCTCATTATTTGGCATTAACCCGCTCATACTTCATTTGTTTTCTTATCTTTATTTCTGGGTTACTTTTCTTCTTTTTCCTCTTCTTTCAGGCTGGCCACCGAGAAAGAAAAAGAGAAGCTTCTCAATGGGGCGACAGACAAGTCCATCAGCACAATCTATGGAGAAAAGCATCAGTGGAGCAACCCGTCCACTTGCACATCTTAGTATGCACCGAGGACGGTGCAATCTTTAAGTGTGGGGAGGTCGAAACCGACTTCCATGGGTTAGTTATTTCCTTCTCAACACCAATGTTTAATTTTCTTTGTTAAATTAGTTATTGCATTTGCATGTTTGATTGCATGTTTGTTTGATTTTGTGCATTTAGCTACTACTTGGTTAAAGTAACGAGTTTCTTTTCAAGACCCTGTTTTACCATATTTCACTAATTTAAATTGAAAATTTGTTTTTAACTTGTATGAAGATTGTAACTTGGAACATGGTTTAGAGCTAGAACACACAACCCAGTGAGATTTTGAGCCTAATTGTATGGTTACATGATTTAACCATTATTTTTATTCTTGTGTGTTTTCTATCCTCTATGATTGCAATCTATGGTTTGTTCCGTTCTATATGTCCATTGTTTAATGTATTCATGCATATGTATGATTGAGGCCATCATTTGTTATTAGCTCACTATCCCAAATGGCCTACCATTCTAATTACCTTTGTTCGCCACTTTGAGCCTTCTCTATCCCCTTTTGTTCTTTATATTACCACATCACTAGCCTTAAGCAGACAAACAATGAACTACCCTAATTGGATCTTTGGCTAGCTTAAAATAGGGATTGTGTGTCAAATTAAGTGTGGGAAACTATGGGAACTCTGGTTAATAAGAATGTGTATTGCTTAATTGATGAATATTAAGAATTTGAATGCTACTCATGTGAAATTATGAAAACAAAATGCATTGATGTTGTAATGCTTTCAAAAAAAAAATCCAAATTTAGGGGAATGAAAGCACCCCAACATTAAGTTCAATAAAAAGATCAATGCATGAGGGATAAAATAGAAGAACATTTAACACATGAATAGGTGAAAAGCACAAAAGTTGAGACTATGGGTAGTTAGGCATGAGTTTAGAATTATATAGAGTATGTGTATGTTAGGTGAAGGCTTAGGTTAATCAAAGATTCATATTTTAGCTCACTTGGCCATACATATATCCTCACCCTTACCTTAGCCCCATTACAACCTTGAAAAGACCTTATGATGTTTGCATTGGTACATTAAAATTTTGTTGATTGGTTAGATGGAGAACAAAGTTTTAGAAAGCATGACTAGAGAAGAGTAGAGTGATTAACCCTAGATACTTGAGAGATTAGAGTGCAAATACACTACCAGTGAGGGTTCAATGCTTGATTCTATGTTCCCTGCTTTCATGAGCTATCTTCTTACAAGTTTACTTATCTCTTATTGTGTGATTTAAATTAGTGGAGTCTGATCTATTTCTGTCTTGAAGAACTTGTTTACTTTTAACCAAGTAGATAGGAACATCTTAGCATATAGTTGCATTCATATAGGTTGCATCTCATGAGTCTTACTTTCCCCCATTCATTTTTTATATCTCCTTGAGCTTTGCATGAAGACATACTAATGTTTAAGTGTGGGGAGATTTGATGCACCACTATTTCGTGGTATATTTTGTACTTAATTGAGTGGATTTTATCCACTAAACTCACACTTATTCATATAATTCGCATGTTTTACATTTTCCTTCCTAATTCTGGGCAATAATTGAAAACTTGCTTCCTAAGCCTTTAAATTATATGTTTTTAATTCCCCTTTATACCATTCGATGCCGTGATCTGTGCGTTAAGTATTTTCAGGCTTTATAGGGCAGCAATGGCTTAGAGGATAGAAAGGAAGCTTGCAAAAATGAAAGGAACACAAGAAATAAAGGAGACAACCAGCGAAGATCGACGCGTGCGCGTACCTGACGCGTACGTGCGGCTAGCGCAGAAGACAATCGATGCGTACGGGTGACTGACGCGTACGCGTGACAAGAAATTTCACCAAACGACACGCACGTGTGACTGACGCGTACGCGTGACATGCGCTATCTGCAGAAATCGCAGAAAATGCTGGGGGCAATTTTGGGCTGAGTTTGGACCCAGTTTTCGACCCAGAAATGCAGATTAAAGCCAAGGGACAAGCAGAGACTCAGGAAAATTTTATTCATTCATCAATTTCACACAATCTTAGATTTTAGATGTAGTTTTTAGAGAGAGAGGCTCTCTCCTCTCTCTAGTTTTTAGGATTTCTCTTAGTTTTAAGTTTATTTCTTCTCAATTCTAGATTCAATGTTCCTTTAATTTAGTTTCTCTTCTACTTTAAATTATTCTAGCATTCTAGTTTATTTATTCTCCCAATTTGGTTTATGAACTCCATGTTAGATTTGATTTCTTTATTTAATGTAATTGAGGTATTTCATATTTATGATTTTAATTAAGCTTTTTACATTCTTAGCTTGAATTGAGTAATTGGAGATTCTTGAGTTATCAAACTCCTTTGTTAATTGATAATTGGAATTTGCTGGTTGATTTGGATCCCTCTGAAGCTAGTCTTTCCTTAGGAGTTGACTAGGACTTGAGGAATCAAATTGATTAGTCCACTTGACTTTCCTTTATTTAGTAAAGGTTAACTAAGTAGAAGCAACAAACAATTCTCATCACAATTGATAAGGATAACTAGAATAGGACGTCTAATTCTCATATCTTACCAAGAGTCTTTTCTTAATTATTAATTTACTTTCTTGCAATTTACTTTCCTTGTTCAACCTTTCAAAACCCCTCAAAAATATACTTTTCCATAACCAATAATAACTACACCTCCTTGCAATTCCTTGAGAGACGACCCGAGATTTAAATACTTCGGTTTAATTTTATTGGGTTTGCTTTAGTGACAAACAAGTTTTTGTACCAAAGGATTCTTTGTTGGTTTAGAAACTATACTTACAACGTGATTATTTTTGTGAATTTTTTACTAGCAAAAATCTGTTCGTCAACCATCTAAGACAAAACATAGTGTTTGGAACTCATAGTAGTATTGGCTCTGGAAACACAGGTTTTATAACAATTTTTTCTTTATATTTGTATTACATTTGAATAAACACTTGCTAACTCCTTTTGTCCAATAAAAAGGCTAACTTTTTGGTACTTTTTTCCTTAGATATATAACATAAGCGTCCGAACAAAGATGAATTTAATAAGTAGAGTCAATTTAATCAAATATCAGAGGTATTTACATACCTGAAAAACAATTCTCAAATTTTAGGAAGAACATATAATTAACAAATTTTAAATGAGTTTATCTATATATCTTGCTATCTAACTTCAATATCATCTTCCGTTGGCAAAGTCCGGACCACGTTCGGGAAGTTGTTTTAGTGAATAAGGCTCATCCTTAAATACTCCTTGTTAAGTATGAAGTGTTGTACATTTTATTAGTTTGTTAAATTTAAAATTTATTAATTATATTTTATTTGAATGGTCTAAATTTAAAAAGACAACCTGTTAATTAAGTTAATCTTTTTTTTTTCTATAAAATTTGGATTTTTTTATAAGTTTTAGATATTGGGTTAAAGTCCAAAATAAAAAAATAGTATATGAATATTAAAAGCAATATTTCTGTACAAAAATATATTATTGGTCTTTAGAATTAAAATAAATAATACATAAAAAATAAATTGAAAATTCATGCATCAAATTTAGAAAAAAAAAGATATATTAAAATCTTAGAAAAAATAATATTAAATATATATTATGTATATAATTTTAAAATTTAAATAAATTTTATTTTGTGTGAAACAAAATTATACTGACGTAAAAAGCAAACAAATGTATAATAATTTTATTTTATGTGAAACAAAATTAGAACATTAAATATGAACACAATGTTAAAAGATTTTTGTAATATATAAATTTAATTAAAAAAAACATATATACTCACTTAAAAAGCAAACAAACATATAGTAATTTTATTTTGTGTGAAACAAAATTATACTATTGAATATAAGGGTAAAATACATAATTAAACCAAATCTAAAACAATATTGCACAATTCACCCAAAAAGAAAAACATTACACAAATCATCCAAGTGCATATTTTTATATAAATCAAATGAGACACATTCGATTTGTAAATCCCTGTTGTAACTGATTCAATTTGCATTCTTCATGGTAATTCGAATTTACTATGGAAATTTATAAATCGAATGCATCTTATTCGATTTATATACAAATATGCACCTGGATGATCCATGTGTAACGTTTCTTTTTTTGGGTAAATTGTGTAATATTATTTTGGGTTTGATTTAATTATGTATTTTATCCAAAATATAAACACAATGATAAAAGATTTTGTATTATATAAATTTAATTTAAAAAATATATATACTTACGTAAAAAGTAAATAATAATAATAATAATAATAATAATAATAATAATAATAATAATAATAATAATCTCATTAGTTATTTATTTATCTAAAGCTAAACGTAGCTTCTTAAATATAAATAAAATTATTATGCTGCGTATGAATGATAGATTAATATTGAGAAAAAGATTGGAAGATAAAAACTGAAAGACCACGAAGACTATAAAATTTTTTGTGTTATATTTAATGTAAAGTATATAAGATTGAGTTATATTTTAATATCTTTATTATTTAAGATAAATATAAAGACCGAAACAAACAAAAATTGTTAAATATATTTTTTTGTAAAGAGATATTTTAATATTTTAAAAATATAATATAAAATTTTAAACATAATTAAACAATTTTAATTTTAAATGAGTATTTTATTATTTCTAAGAATAATCCTAAAAAATTATTTTAATATCTTAAAAATTAAATATAAGGATATTTTAATGTTTTTAAAATTATTTTAAATTTTTAATTCCTAAAACAATTGTATAATATGAATTAGTTCTTATAAAATTACTTTAATATTTTTAGTAATATTCATAACTTGTTGTGGTCTTCTAAAAATTAATTACAACGGTATTTTAGTTTTATTTAAAGTTTAAATTTATAATTTTTAATATAATTAAAAAATATTTATTCTCAAAGAGTATTTTAATTTTTATTCCAAAAAGGTATTTTAATTTTTTTAAAGATTAATTTTATTTTAATATTAAATTAATATTTTTAATTTTTAATGCAATCAAAGAATTTCAAATAATCTATAAGTATAAATTAGTATTTTAAAATTAATGCGTAAAATATATTTTAGTACTTTAAAGAGTAAATGGTCAAATTAATTCATGAAAGATCACTCGTTCTCTAATTTTGTTTTTGAAGGATTTTTTTAATCAAATTCGTTTTTTAAAGATTTTAAATTAATCATGTTAGTCATTTTGTCACTTCTATTGTTAACAACGTCAGAGTTTGTTGATATCGTATGTAAGACCCCAGATTTTTAGAAGTTAAATAATAAATTTAATTATGATTTATTTCATTTATTCAGGATATTAACTTTTGAAATTTTTATATTGATCGGATATTTTGTTATTATTGATTTGAAACCTTGAGTAATTGAAAAATAATGAGCGTTTTAGATATATGGTTTAATTTGAATAATTAGATTTTAAATCCAATTTTATGATTTTACAGAAAATTAATTTGACTATATCTAATTATTGAACTAGAGTATTTATTTGAAAATAAATTAAGTTGATAATTAAATAGTATTTTTATAGATATTATTATTATTGGATTAAATTTGGTTTCAAATTATTATTCTACCCTCCTAATCTTATTTAAATTACCAAATTATCCTTAAATCCAATTACACAAAACCCTAATTGGACCCACTAACCCCTAGCCACCGCCTCACCACCGCCACACCGCTTCCCTTCCTTCCTCATTACACACAAAACAAACTCACACAAACGCATAATATACGAAGGGATACGAGAGAATGAAGGTTGCGATCAGAGGGAAGAGGGGAAGAGAGGAGGGAGCTGCCCAGCGTCGCAATCACGCCACCGTTGCGTCCCGTCGCCGTTCAAGCCACTACCGCCGCCATCCTGTGGAGTTGCCGCCGAATTTCCGCGCTTGAGTAGCCCTGATCCACCCACGAGCCGTTGTCACACTTCAGAGGGATTGGGAAGAAAGAGGCGCGAGGAGGGAGAAAGGATTTGCACTGCCAGCTGCGCCATTACCGCCGTGGAGGGTCGCCGTTGTCGCACTGGGCACCGTCGTTGTCGATGTAGTAAAGCGGGAGAAGTGGGTCGCGCGAGAGAGAAGAAGAAAGTCCCATGCAACGCTGCCGAACTCCCTTCACCGCTGTCGACGCTGATCTGAGGAGAGGAAGAATGACGAAGAGGAGCTGATGTGAGAGACACAGCGCGCGAAGAAGAGGGAGAGAGGTCTGAGGCCGAACTGCTGTGCAGCTGTGCTTGCAGCTATGTGAACGCCGGAGCTTCTGTCATCATTTTCGGAGTTTTGTGGCCGCCGGAACCACTGTCGGGGCTGCCGCTACTTGGCTCAGCTGGTTCTTCTTAGTTGCGGTAAGCGGTTTCGTTTCGAAAAGCTCTTTAGTCACTGTTCCATTATCTTAGGTTGAGGTTTTACGGCGTTAATTGCTATAAGATTGAATTTCGGTTATTACATGTTGCGATTAGAGTTGCTATGGTTACTTTGAAAGTGGTTTGAAGCTGAGGTTACGACTGCCATCGTTACGGCCGAGTGAAAATGTTCCCTTAACGCGTTTGGTTTATAGGTTCGACTTTTCGAGGTAGGGGCGATTTCTTAAACTCAATTTACTACTAAGAATTGTTTTAAGTCGATATTAATATGAAAAAAAATATTTTTATGATTTTGCAAGTTTTATGAATTGAACTAAGTTGCCTGGAATGAATGTAAATTCTAGTTTGAATGGTTTATTAATTGATTAAAGATGCTTAGTTGGGTTTTGTACTTGGTTTAAGGTTATTATGATGATGATTGAATTGTGACTGTTTCTAATTATTGAGTTGAAAAGTTGGGTTGATTAAATACTATATAAAATGATTTTCTTGGTTTGGGGTTAATTGGATACTGAAAACGAATCGGTATTTGAAATGATTTAGGATATTAGGAATGGACTTTTTTGATTTATCAGAAATGATTCTGAGAATTGGAAATGGTTTTAAAATTTGAAATTGATTTGAATTGTTGGTCATGAATTGAGTCTTGGAAGATGATTTTTGATATTGAAATTAGTTTGAATCATTAAAAATGGTTGAAAAAGGGTTGAGAAACGTTTTGGTTGGGACCCTTGAAGGGTGGCAAAAGTCCTAGTTTTAGAGGAAATGCTGCCAAATTTTTAATAAACTCTAAAACTTTGTTTTAGGCGTTATTTAAAAGCAAATCTAATTTAAGAATATTATTTCATTTCCATTTATTATGGAAAGAGTCTTGTTTTCAATTCGATTTATTAAGAAAAGTATGTTTTAAATTCAATCTTTTCAGGAGAGATTTTGTTTTAAGTTTATGATTTGAGTTCGGATGGTTAAGAAGAAGAAAAAACGAGAAAAGAAAACACGGCACGTGTTATTATGAAATGATTAAAAAGTCACGAGAGGGTGACGAAAAGTAAATAGTTAAGGTGCTGATGTGAAAATGATAAGCTGTGGGCTTTATGTGACTAATTGCGCGGGGATGCCCGTGTATATGTAGTGGCTTCCAAGAGAAAGGGGCACATGCTTCAGCTGGAGAATCAGCACCTACAAGTACTTGCAGAGGTTATGCCGTTGGAATGCTTTATCTGACTTGCGAGTCGGATTGTGTCGGGTGCGGGTCGAACATACCAAATGAACTCATTACCTTCGTTAGGGATAAACATGCATCATGTTGCATTTGTGTGCTTTTTTTGGGTGTGCTTATATGTTTTAGTTTGCTTATTTGATGTTTAACTGGTGACTGTGATACTTGCTGTAACTATTCTATATATGTGTTTGCCTTGGATTTGTTTGTGTTTGTGATTGATTCTATTGAGATTGATTTTCGATGGTGAATTGTTTTGATTTGGGCCAGAGGCCGAGATTTGATTATGTTTGGGCCGGAGGCCATGATTGACTGGATTAGTGATAAGTTTTAGTTAAAATGTTATTTTACATTGAATTTTTGTAAGAGAGATACGAATTTAGATTTAAATAATAAGTTGATAACCACTGAGCTTGAAAACGATTTTCTTATTAAATATCTTCTTACGACAATTCTGAAACTCCATGGTGAGACTGTGTGGTTAGGTTCTTACCCCCTACGGCTTTATCTTTTCAGGAGATGAACGAAGAGGCTTATGAAGAATTTAATTGCAATTTTGCTTATACGATTTTATTGTTATATTAGTTTAATTGTTATTTATTTCTCCCTCGCCATCAATATTGTATTTTAAAAGAGGGATAGGAATTGTATGTTCTGTGTGTACATTATATTCATAAGCTACTTATGTAAGAACTTTTGTACATATGTATATGCTTGTCTATTTTTAAGATAAAATATTTTTCCGGTTTTCAAAGAAAATAGTGATACAGTTTCGAATCAAAGGCTCCTACTTTATTATTAAGTATATGAAGTCGTCGTAATATTTCTTGCTATCAGAGTAGCACAGCCGGAAGCATAACATTCTGATATTGAGGGTGTTACATTATGGTATCAGAGCCTGTAGAGCCTGAGAAATGGACTAACTATGCTTCGTTTGCATACTCTAAGTGTCTGTCATGTAGTAGGTCTTGTTTGGCTAACAAGAATTAGAGCTTTTATGCACATGACTGTCTATTGATTAAAGCTATTAGTCAATCATTGCATACTTCCTAGTATTAAGTTTGGCCGGCTTAATACTAGTAATTTATGTATATGGAAGCGCTAATGGGTTATCATGGACGATATACGAGTTGTAGGTGATGAGTATTTTGGAGGAAAAATAAATTTCTCCCAAAACACACCAATCTAACCGGCAAGTGTACCGGGTCGCATCAAGTAATAAAAACTCACGGGAGTGAGGTCGATCCCACAGGGATTGAAGGATTGAGCAATTTTAGTTTAGTGGTTGATTTAGTCAAGCGAATCGAGTGTTGGTTGGGTGATTTGTGATTTGCAGAAAGTAAATTGCATGAAAGTAAAGAGAGCAGGAAATTAAATTGCTGAATCTTAAGGAACAAGAAATTAAATGGCAGAAACTTAGAGTGCAAGAAATGTAAATTGCGGAATCTTAAAGTGCAAGGAATGTAAATTGCTTGAAATGTAAAGGTGATTGGGGCGTGGATTTGCAGAAATTAAACAAGGAAAAGTTAAATTGCATCAAACAGAAGAGTAAAAGGGAGTTGGGATTGGATCGGATCTTATAGCAGAAAAGTAAATGAACATGGAAAGCAAGAAACAGAATGTAAATTGGAGATTTGGATCTCAGGACCCAGAGACTAGAAAACTAAGTCTAGATCTCAATGCCTTCCTAGATCCAATAAGAACAATTGCAAGGGAATTGTAAATTGCAAAGAGAATAGATGAAGAGCAATTAACCGGAATTGAAATTCAATTAACAGTAAAGAAACAGAAAGATCCAAGATTGAGATTGAAATAGAATTTCTTCAATTCTCCAATCCAAGATCCAAGACAAGTGTAATTGAAATTGAAAGCAATGAAAACAAAGAAATTAAAGATCACTCTATGCCAAAAGCTATGAAAATTCCAAAGAAAAACTCTTTCGGAAAAAGCTCCCCGAAGAACTTGAATTCTATCCTATTTATACACTTTCAAAAATGATCTTCAAGCCTTGAGTTGGGCCTTTGCTCTTGGTGGAATTGGGTTGAAAGAGGCCTTGGTTGATTGCTCTTGAAGTTTGGAGAAGAACCGAAGTGAACCAATTGAACCGGTTTGGAGTTTTGCTAAAGTTGGACCAAAAGTTTGAGCCAAAGTTAGGGGTCTAACTTTGGCTCCAACGTTGGCCCTTTCTAGTGCACTCATGCGCCAACGTTAGCCTCCAAGTTAGGGGTCTAACGTTGGCGCAAACTTTTGCTCCTCTCCCTTATATTTTCATGTGCCAACGTTAGCCTCCAAGTTAGGGGTCTAACGTTGGCGCAAACGTTAGGTAGCCAGGGAGGAGTTTCTCATGCCAACGTTAGCCTCCAAGTTAGGGGGCTAACGTTGGCGCAAACTTTTGGTGCCCAGGGGAGAAATTCATGTGCCAACGTTAGCCTCAAAGTTAGGGGGCTAACGTTGGCACAAACTTTTGGAGCCCAGGGGAGAATTTTCAAGTTCCAACGTTAGCCTCCAAGTTAGGGGGCTAACGTTGGGGCTAACTTTTCAACCAAAAGTTTGTGCAAAAGTTTGATGCTAACTTTAGGTCCAGCTTCTTGCTTCCTGGTTCAATTTCACTTATTCCATTGTCCTCTCTTCACTCCTAGCCATTCCTTCTTACTTCAACCTTTCTCCAAGCTTTCTTCACCTATCATTAATCAACCAAACACATCAAAGCTATGCTCATAATCATGAGATATTCATTCTTTCATAATATGCAACAAATATAGCATAAAACCTCATGAAATGGCATGAATTCATATATGGTTGATTCAATCAAGGGAAACATGAAAATCTACTCAATTAGCTTGCTTGTAGCTCAAGAAAGTGCATAATTCTAATGAAAACAAAAGAAAAAGACTAGTTAAAATAGGCTAGGATGACTTGTCATCACAACACCAAACTTAAAGCTTGCTTGTCCCCAAGCAAGAAAAGATTTATTGAGAAGAAAGAATGAAATAGAAAAGGATGTTCATGCTAGCAGAGTATTATTGATAGTTCATGGGGTTTTGTGTGGATATGCAAATACTCACTTCTTATTGACTCCTAGGCCTAGAAAGTCTCCTTCAAGCTTCAAGTGACATACTGCTATGACCTCTCATTATTCCTTTATCCTTGGCTATTACTTTGTTCATAAGCTTTATTTGAGTGTCATGTGTAGCAAGTTCATTTTCTTTTCTTTATACTTGACACATTATTCACCATAGACACTTGGCTCACATTCCTTCTTAGAACATTGATGCCCAGCACCTCTTTGGGTTACTAAATGCCTTGTGGTTAGGTTGCTCTTGATAGTGGACTTTCAGCTGATGATCCCGGATTAGTTAACCCAAGTCACCAAGTGTTGATGCACTCCAAAGAGCTTAATAATCCAAGCAGATCCTAATACAAGGGCACCACAGGTATATATTCTAAGGTTCAAGCTATTGGTGTCCAGCTTTATTTCTTTTTGTTTTTCTTTTGTTCTGCCACTTTTTGGCTATCTTTTTTTTTTCTTTCCTCCTTTTTGTTTTTCTTTCTAACCAAGGAATTTAATTCAATTGAGATTCATAGACAATGGGCCACTCTTTACTTAGAAGGGGATATCCTGGCTCTTTATTCACTAAAAGTGAGCTACTATACAATCACACACATACCATCACTTACTTTTATTCTACTTCTATCTAACAGAAACCATCTTGCTTCACATTCAAACTGTTCTTTTATTGAATTTAAAGGTGCAGAGGACAACACATGCTTCTTGTCAAGTGAAAATGAACACACAAGCAAACACAAAAACTAGCCTACTTATTTTGAAAGAAACAAACATAATGCAAAGACTTTTAATTAAAAAGGACTACTTAGAAATGCAAAGACAACTTAGAACAGATAGAATGCATGCTTTTTTCTTTGAACAAGGAGCAAGTCCACCTTTCATTTGTCATGCCTTTTCTTTCTCCTTTCATATACTTGGCTGATATTGTTCCCACCATCCGTGTTTGGTGTCTGTTGATCTTGCCAAAAGCCAGCCTTATTCATAGCCTCTTCCACTCTATCTTCAAGTCTCATAGCCCTGCTTACTTCTACCTCACTTCTCTTTTTGAAGAATTCATCAAAGGTTGGGAACGCCGGATCCATGTTGTGCAAATGTTCTCCAATATAGTTCAGTTTGATTTGGCTATTGATGTTGTAATTGGCTTGTACTTCATACCTTGCATCTTGGAGTGTTGTGAACTCCTTGAAAGCCTTCAAACTTTCAGCTTGCATTTGTTCCAACTTCCCAAAAGATTCATGAGATTGAAAAGCATGTTCTTCTTGCATCACAAGGAATCTTGACTCGAATTCACTTTGTTTGCTCATTATTCTTAGCTCTCTTTCTTCTTGTGCTTGTTGGTTCTTCATGTACAGAGAATGGTATTCCTCTTGCCTTTCTTGGATTCTCGTGTACTGTTGAGACAATCTTCCTATTGCTTCTTGCATTTGAGTCATATCCATATTACCATGTGGGAAAAAGTGTGGCTGTTCCTCCTCCTCTTGTGGCTCTTCTTCTATGTGTGGCTCATCTTCTTCCATTGGCTCTTCTCTTTCCCTTCCTCCATGTGGTCTTCGGCCTTGATGTGCTTCAAGGGGCATCATCATTCGTTCAATGGTTATGGGCATGCCTTGGCTTAACCACATTGGATTCTCCTCTTCCAATGGAACTTTAGCCTTTGCACACAACCTCCAAATGGTACTTGGATAGTACAACCAAGATCCGACCGAATTCTTTTCAGCCAGCTTTTGAATGTCTTTTGCAAGGATTTCATGAACTCTTATCTCTCCACCCACCATGATACAATGCAGCATCACGGCTCTCTCCCTGTTAAGTTCTGAGGTGTTTACTGTGCCCAGAATTGATCTTTTCATCAACTCATACCATCCTTTTGCTTCCGGAGTGAGGTTACATCTCTTCAGGAACTTGTATCTGTTCTTGTTATCTCCTTCCCACTCTGAGTTCTCAAAACAAATGTCTCTCGCAATCTCTTCATAATCCTGATCCTCATTCAATCTTTGTTGGTATCCCGGTTTATCAAAGCGGACTGACTTTAGTTTCAAGACTTTTTTGATTGCATCCGGGCTAAAGTCTACTTCCACCCCTCGCACATAGCTCTTGTACGTTGGGGGATCACGCATGTCAAGCCTTGGGACATTTGCATAGAACTCTCTTATGATATTGGCATTGATTCGGGTGGCTGGTGATGCAAGTTCTTCCCACCTCCTCTTCCGGATTTTGTTCTTCATTTCTTGACATCCATCATCTGGCAACAAGAATGGAATTTCAGGATAGATTCTTTTCTCGTTCATCCATTGAATTTGCATTTGATGAAACCAAGACTTGAACCTCCGTTGGTCATATTCATGTGTGTCTTCCTCCACTATGGGATCTTTTCCTTTTCTTCGTTTGGTTCTTGAGGAGGAGGCCATGGTCACTTGGTTGGTTGAGAAAGAGTGTGAAGAATGTTGGAGAGTTTGATGTGTGTTTAGAGCAAAAAGAAATTGAGACCGAATTTGCTATGACAAGAAATGATGAAGAGAAGTTGGTTGGAGTTTAAAGTAGGAGAAATGTTGAGCCGAGCTTGTTATGTTGAGGAGTGATGAAGGGAATGAAGTTTCTAAGGTTGGAGTGATTCGGTCATGTGCATGGCTTGAAGGTGGTATGTTTTTAAATGAGCAATGAAGGGCTAGGATGCAATTAGACACTATGGGGATCAAAGGTGTGCATGTAAGGATGAATGAGGACAAAATTTGCTCCTTCCCTAGCCTTTGCCGTGATCATTCTCAAGGAGTGGCAGATTTCTTTCTTGAAGCATGTGATGGGATTTTGTCCTTATGCTATGCTTTCCTTTGTCTTGTCTTTTTCATTGAAGATTCTTTGACTTCCTAGTCATTGCAACAAGACAACATACATTAGTCTTATCCAACCGTAGCAAGAATGTTCTTTTTAGTAACACTATGTGAAACATCAATTCTTATCTCATTTGAACCGTGACACTCTCTTTGGAGGACACCAAACTTAATGTTTGGTAATGTATAAAGAAAATGAGTCTCTTGTTTCTTAAATCGGTGCATCAAAGTATGATACACACCAAACTCGTTTCTTGTCAAAGGGTACATCACAATTAATGCCTTCATTACCGAATAATAATTTTTTTCTATTTATAAGGTTTTGGAAAATAACAATTGTATGATTATTGATGCATGAGTTTCAAATTTTCATGAAGCTATGTGAACACCAACTTAGTGTTTGCCCATATGCTTTATCAAGACATTTTAAGCATGTGAAACGAAATTCTTTGTAACATTGGTTTAGTGTGCTTGGAGGCACACCAAACTTAGTATATGTTTCATAACAGTGCATGCAGTCAATGGACATGTTCATGAAAAGAGAAAAGAATTCATGCTCAAATGATCATAACTTATTGAATTTAAAATGACATGAATCTTAAAGCATGGGTTGCCTCCCATGGAGCGCTCTTTTATTGTCACTAGCTTGACATTGAGGCTTTCTTTTATGGTGGTTGGTGCTTGTAGGGCCTCAATTTGTCTCCCCTGACCGTGATCCTCTTCTTTGTTCTCTGGTGTTCAATTTCAGCATGTTCTACTGATAGTATGTTGCTGACAGTGTAATAATCCTCGGTTTGTTGATTTGCCCCCAGCTGTTGATATATCAGTTGCACTTTGTCACCTTTGGAAAGCCCCTCTGTTGGAATCTTTCTGTTCTTCCAACCCCTTTTTGCTTTGTTTCTGCGCTTCATCTTTCCTTTTGTTGATCTTTCTTTTCTGGCTATAGGCTTTCCTTGGGGACCTCTCTTCTCAGTGGCCAGTACTCTAATATCCTCTTGGGCTTTTTCATTAGTCTGCTTAATCCTTAGTATTGGGAAGTTGCTGTGACCTTCCTGGTTATTTTTCATATAGTCTTTCTTCTCCTTGCTAACTTGTGCCTCTGGTAACACCTTCAGAGTGACACTCCGGTCATGCATCCTGAGAGTTAATTCCCCTTCCTCTACGTCTATGATAGCTCTAGCAGTGGCCAAGAATGGCCTTCCCAGTATAACAGAGTTACCATCATCATCGTTTGATTCTAGAACCACAAAATCAGCAGGGTATATAAAACTGTCCACCTTGACCAAAAGATTTTCAATTACACCCCTGGGGTATACCATTGACTTGTCTACCAGCTCCAAAGACATTTGTACTGGTTTGACCTCCTCTATATGCAGCTTTTTCACCAAGGAGGATGGTATTAAGTTAATACTTGCTCCGAGATCGCACATTGCTTTAGTGATGGTCAATTCCCCAATGGTGCAAGGCAACAGGAAGCTCCCTGGGTCCTCAAGCTTGGGAGGAAGCCCCTTTTGAATCAAGGCCCTGCATTCCTCAGTAATCATTATGGTTTCTTTCTCATCCCAGCTTCTTTTCTTGTTGATGAGATCCTTCAGAAACTTGGAATATAGAGGCATTTGCTCAAGTGCTTCAGCCAAGGGGATATTAATTTCTAGCTTCTTGAAAATCTCAAGAAATTTGTGAAAATGCTGGTCTTTAACCTCTTTGTTAAACCTCTGGGGATATGGCAGTGGACGTGTGATGTTCTGCTGTCCCTGAGCTACTTCCTTTGAGCTATGTGGTTGGTTGTTCTTCTCTTTAAGTTTCTCAGTGCTTTTGTTTGGCATCACAACTTGCTCCTTAGCCTCATCTGCCTTTGTTTGCTTCTCATCCTCCGTTGGTTCTTTGATGTTCTCTGCTTGCTTCCTTGTAGTGTCATTGTTGCTTATCAATGTTCTCCCACTCCTTAATTGTATTGCCTTGCATTCCTCCTTGGGATTTGGAATTGTGTCACTGGGCAGTGAGTTTGAAGGTCTCTCAACAGATACTTGCTTGGAGAGTTGCCCCATCTGTCTTTCTAGGCTCTTCAGGGATGCTTCCTGATTCTTGGTTACCATTTCCTAGTGTTTCAACATTTTGTCTATCATGGCCTCCAAGTGAGTGATTCTTTGGGCTTCAGGTGATACTTGAGGTGGGTTATGAGATGTGGGTGGTGGATGGTAGGCATTTTGGTTGGTGGGTTGGTTATTAGATTGGTATTGGTTGAGGTTGGGGTAGTTGTTTTGAGGTTTTCTGTAGGGGTTTTGGTTAGTCTGCTGCTGGTTGTGGTTTTGGTTGCTTCTTGGGTTGTGTTGGTTTGAGTTCCTCTGCCATGGTTGTTGGTTTTGGGTATGGTTATCTCCCCATCTGAAGTGGGTTAATCAAAATTAAAGACAAAGTGCTTGATCTAGATCACCACCTCACTTTATCATTGTCAATCTAATCAATCCCCGGCAACGGTGCCAAAAACTTGATGAGTATTTTGGAGGAAAAATAAATTTCTCCCAAAACACACCAATCTAACCGGCAAGTGTACCGGGTCGCATCAAGTAATAAAAACTCACGGGAGTGAGGTCGATCCCACAGGGATTGAAGGATTGAGCAATTTTAGTTTAGTGGTTGATTTAGTCAAGCGAATCGAGTGTTGGTTGGGTGATTTGTGATTTGCAGAAAGTAAATTGCATGAAAGTAAAGAGAGCAGGAAATTAAATTGCTGAATCTTAAGGAACAAGAAATTAAATGGCAGAAACTTAGAGTGCAAGAAATGTAAATTGCGGAATCTTAAAGTGCAAGGAATGTAAATTGCTTGAAATGTAAAGGTGATTGGGGCGTGGATTTGCAGAAATTAAACAAGGAAAAGTTAAATTGCATCAAACAGAAGAGTAAAAGGGAGTTGGGATTGGATCGGATCTTATAGCAGAAAAGTAAATGAACATGGAAAGCAAGAAACAGAATGTAAATTGGAGATTTGGATCTCAGGACCCAGAGACTAGAAAACTAAGTCTAGATCTCAATGCCTTCCTAGATCCAATAAGAACAATTGCAAGAGAATTGTAAATTGCAAAGAGAATAGATGAAGAGCAATTAACCGGAATTGAAATTCAATTAACAGTAAAGAAACAGAAAGATCCAAGATTGAGATTGAAACAGAATTTCTT
Organism: Arachis hypogaea; assembly: GCF_003086295.3. Classification (NCBI taxonomy): domain Eukaryota; kingdom Viridiplantae; phylum Streptophyta; class Magnoliopsida; order Fabales; family Fabaceae; genus Arachis; species Arachis hypogaea. The sequence goes on from NC_092053.1 coordinate 46,620,580, forward strand.
CAATTCTCCAATCCAAGATCCAAGACAAGTGTAATTGAAATTGAAAGCAATGAAAACAAAGAAATTAAAGATCACTCTATGCCAAAAGCTATGAAAATTCCAAAGAAAAACTCTTCCGGAAAAAGCTCCCCGAAGAACTTGAATTCTATCCTATTTATACACTTTCAAAAATGATCTTCAAGCCTTGAGTTGGGCCTTTGCTCTTGGTGGAATTGGGTTGAAAGAGGCCTTGGTTGATTGCTCTTGAAGTTTGGAGAAGAACCGAAGTGAACCAATTGAACCGGTTTGGAGTTTTGCTAAAGTTGGACCAAAAGTTTGAGCCAAAGTTAGGGGTCTAACTTTGGCCCCAACTTTTCATATCAGCTAGCATATTTTGCTGATACCAACATTGGTGCCAAAGTTAGGGGTCTAACTTTGGCTCCAACGTTGGCCCTTTCTAGTGCACTCATGCGCCAACGTTAGCCTCCAAGTTAGGGGTCTAATGTTGGCGCAAACTTTTGCTCCTCTCCCTTATATTTTCATGTGCCAACGTTAGCCTCCAAGTTAGGGGTCTAACGTTGGCGCAAACGTTAGGTAGCCAGGGAGGAGTTTCTCATGCCAACGTTAGCCTCCAAGTTAGGGGGCTAACGTTGGCGCAAACTTTTGGTGCCCAGGGGAGAAATCCATATGCCAACGTTAGCCTCAAAGTTAGGGGGCTAACGTTGGCGCAAACTTTTGGAGCCCAGGGGAGAATTTTCAAGTTCCAACGTTAGCCTCCAAGTTAGGGGGCTAACGTTGGGGCTAACTTTTCAACCAAAAGTTTGTGCAAAAGTTTGATGCTAACTTTAGGTCCAGCTTCTTGCTTCCTGGTTCAATTTCACTTATTCCATTGTCCTCTCTTCACTCCTAGCCATTCCTTCTTGCTTCAACCTTTCTCCAAGCTTTCTTCACCTATCATTAATCAACCAAACACATCAAAGCTATGCTCATAATCATGAGATATTCATTCTTTCATAATATGCAACAAATATAGCATAAAACCTCATGAAATGGCATGAATTCATATATGGTTGATTCAATCAAGGGAAACATGAAAATCTAATCAATTAGCTTGCTTGTAGCTCAAGAAAGTGCATAATTCTAATGAAAACAAAAGAAAAAGACTAGTTAAAATAGGCTAGGATGACTTGTCATCAGTAGGTAACACGAATCGCAGGTTTTGGGAACGTTAGGAGTTAATTTTTTGATGTTACTCGGTTACATATCTGTTCTTTCATGATTTGCCTTGACATTCTTGTTCGAGATTTCTTTCTTGAAGAGTTAATTGATTATTCTCCAGCCCTGGTCCCTGTTCATATGTTTTATCATTTGATCCTAACTGCATATGCCTTCTTAAATTTCTTAGATATCTGCCTTGTGTTGTTTAAACTCCTTTTCTTGACTCGTACATTCTTTGATGTAATTTTGGATTTGTTTAATACATCAAAGTGAATCGTTGAAATCTTTGTGAATCTTGTTCGAGTTGCTTGTCCTTTCTGTGAGGTCTTGTATCTTTTTGAGTGACTTGAGATTTGTTTTGGTGTCACGTGCGACCGTTATACATCGCAAGTGGTGCGTTAGTTTTTTATGTTGCATTTTGTAAACCCAAAAGGTGAAATTTGTAAGTGTGCGATGTCACAAGATATTTTGGGGTTTTTGAGTCCCGTAAAGAAGTTTGCAGAAGTTAGATTTGTGACCAGTAATGGGTTGCGAAGAGTTTAATAAGGTTGAGAACCCTCAGATGAGTTGCCAGATAAAGCATAGTTGAGAACAGTGAAGATACACCCCTTATGGAGTTAGAAGGTGGAAGTTTTGAAGTTAGTATGAGATCTGCTTGCAAACGTTATCCCATTTGTTTATAACAACCTGTTTTTCAAACTTTTATCACTTTGAATACCACTTTGTTTTTGCAAACACCTATCTTGAGGATTTATTGATATTCCATAATACTTTGTATTTTTTTTTATGGTATTTGAAGATTTATATATATGTCGAGATTTCTTGCTTTTCTAAAGTATTCAAAAGTAAAGCATTAAAACTATGAAGTATCTTGTGTTTTACTTTAATTTTCGAGGACGGAAATTTTTATAAGTAGGGTAGGATGTAAGACCCCAGATTTTTAGAAATTAAATAATAAATTTAATTATGATTTCTTTTATTTATTCATGATATTAATTTTAGAAATTTTTATATTGATTGGATATTTTCTTATTATTGATTTGAAAGCTTGAGTAATTAAAAAATAATGAGCATTTTAGATATATGGTTTAATTTGAATAATTAGATTTTAAACCCTATTTTATGATTTTACAGAAAATTAATTTAACTATCTCTAATTATTGAACTAGAGTATTTATTTGAAAATAAATTAAGTTGATAATTAAATAGTATTTTTATAGATATTATTATTATTGGATTAAATTGGATTTTAAATTATTATTCTACCCTCTTAATCTTATTAAAATTACCAAATTATTCCTAAATCCAATTACACAAACCCTTAATTGGACCCATTAACTCCTAGCCACCGCCTCACCACCGCAACACCGCTTCCCTTCCTTTCTCATTACACAAAAAACAAACCCACACAAACGTAGAATAGATTAAAGGATACGAGAGAATGAAGGTTGCGATCGGAGGGAAGAGGGGAAGAGAGAAGATAGAGCGCCAGCAGGGGGAAGAGAGGAGGGAGCTGCCCAGCATGCCATCGCACCACCGTTGCGTCATGTCGCCATTCAAGCCACTGCCGCCACCATCCCGTGGAGTTGCCGCCGAACTGCCGCGCTTGAGTAGTCCCGATCCACCCACGAGCCGTTGTCACACTTCAGAGGGATTGGGAAGAGAGAGACGCAATGAGGGAGAAGGGATTTTCACTGCCAGCTGCGCCGTCACCGCTGCGGAGGGTCGCTGTTGTCGCACTGGGCATCGTCGCCATTGATGTAGTGAAGAGGAAGAAGTGGGTCACACGAGAGAGATAAAGAAAGTCACTTGCAATGCTGCCAAACTCCCTTCACCGTCGTCGACGCCGATCTGAGGAGAGGGAGAACGACGGAGAGGAGCTAATGTGAGAGACACAGTGCGCGAAAAAGAGGGAGAGATGTCAGAGGCCAAACTGCTGTGCCGCTGTGCTTGCAGCTGTGTTAACGCCGGAGCTTCTGTCATCGTTGTTGGAGTTCTGTGGCTGTCGGAACCGCTGTCGGGGTTTCCGCTACTTGGCTCAGTTAGTTCTTCTTAGTTGCGGTAAGCGGTTCTGTTTCAAAAAGCTCTTTAGTCACTGTTCCATTATCTTATATTGGGGTTTTGCGGCATTAATTGCAGTAAGATTGAGTTTCGGTTATTACATGTTGTGATTAGAGTTGCTATGGTTACTTTGAAAGTGGTTTGGAGCTGAGATTCTGACTGCCGTCGTTGTGGCCGAGTGAAAAAGTTCCCTTGACACATTTGGTTTATAGGTTCGACTTTTCGAGTTTGGGGCGATTTCTTAAACTCAATTTACTACTAAGAATTGTTTTAAGTCAATATTAATATGAAAAATATATTTTTATGATTTTGCAAGTTTTATGAATTGAACTGAGTTGCCTAGAATGAATGTAAATGCTAGTTTGAATGGTTTATTGGTTGATTAAAGATGCTTAGTTGGGTTTTGTACTTGGTTTAAGGTTATTATGATGATGATTGAATTGTGACTGTTTTTAATTATTGAGTTAGAAAGTTGGTTTGATTAAATGCTATGTAAAATGATTTTCTTAGTTTGGGGTTAATTGGATACTGAAAATGAATCGGTATTTGAAATGATTTGGGATATTAGGAATGGACTTTGTTGATTTATCAGAAATGATTCTGAGAATTGGAAATGGTTTTAACATTTAAAATTGGTTTGAATTGTTGGTCATGAATTGAGTCTTGGAAGATGATTTTTGATATTGGAATTAGTTTGAGTAATTGGAAATAGTTGAAAAAGGGTTGAGAAACATTTTGGTTGGGACCCTTGAAGGGTGGCAAAAGTCCCAGTTTTAGAGAAAATGCTGCCAAAATTTTTATAAAACTCTAAAATTTGTTTTAAGCATTATTTAAAAGCAAATCTGATTTAAGAATATTATTTGATTTCGATTTATTATGGAAAGATTCTTGTTTTCAATATGATTTATTAAGAAAAGTATTTTTTAAATTCAATTTTTTTGGAGAGATTTTGTTTTAAGTTTATGATTTGAGTTCGGATGGTTAAGAAGAAGAAAGAAGGAGAAAAGAAAACACGGCACGTGTGATTATGAAATGATTAAAAGGTCACGAGAGGGAGACGAAAAGTAAATAGTTAAGGTGCTGATGTGAAAATGATAAGCCGTGGGCTTTATGTGTGAATAATTGTGCGAGGATGCCCGTGTATATGTAGTGGCTTCCAGGCGAAAGGGGCACATGCTTCAGCTGGAGAATCAGCGCCTGCAAGTACTTGCAGTGGTCATGTTCTGCATACTTCAGCTGGAGAATCAGCACGTGCTGTAATACCCGGTCTAACTGAAATTAATTAAATAATAAGTTAAATAGGAGCGAATACGGTTGGAAGATTTGGCAATTGGAATTTGATGATTTAAATATGATATTTGGATTCAGTGAATTTTTTCGAGTCGGAAGACATAGTTTTCTGCGTAAAAGCGCGCAGTGGAATTTTGACCGGCAGTACCGGCTGAGACCTGTTTGGTACTGCAGCTGAGAAAATTGATTATGAGTAAGTAGGATTAAGAAATGAGGAATTATAATTAGGAAAGGTAGAAATATTTAAAGTGCGATTTAGAGCGCTAATCTTAAAGGTTTTGGCCCAAAATTGGGCCAATGGACAAAAATAAGTGAACCGGGCCTAAGTGGGCCCAAGACCCAACATATATAAACATTAGTTGTGAGCATTTCAGCTCATTTTACCCTAAAAAGAAGGGTTGGGGCGCTGATTTGAGAAGAGAGAAGAGAAGAGAGAAAACCTAACTCTCTTTGATCTTCAAACCACCATAACTTGAGCTACGGAGCTCCGATTGACGAGCCGTTTGCGGCCACGCGTCACTCTTCTCATTCTCTACAATTCTATCTAAGTTTGGTGGTGAGTATTCCATTCATCTCTGCCCAGTTTTCGAAATTCCCCACTGTTACACGTTTTTGGGTAGTTAGTGTTGAAATCTTGTAATTTTGGGTGTTTAGGGATACTCCAACATGGATTCTAAGTGGGTTCTATCCCTACTTCATATGGACTGAGATAAGAAGTGCTCAAACCCTTGTAATTTATCATTTTTATGAGCTCTAAGTTGATGTATGTATGTGATATTGGTTATGTTAGTGTATTTGGTGATGTTGGTGCACAATTGGGAGATTGGTATTGCTTGAGGAGCTTTGGTCAGGCTTGGAGCTAAGGTTGGTGAAGAATTCCAAAGAAGAGGCTCAATTGGTTTGGCTACAAGAGGTACGGTTTAAGTTTCATTTAAGTACCATGTGTTGTGATGAGAATTCCTAGGCTAGATGCCCCTAGGATTAAGTATGGATTATGTAAATGGTTGGTGCTAATATGCATAGTTGATATGTAACGTGAATTAATGATTGGGTTGAGAATTGTGTGACCTTGTATGCTTGGTGTATTGAGAATTTGATGTAGTGGGTAATGAGTATTGATTTTGTGGTTTATGCATTTAAATTGTGAAAATTGGGCCAGAGGCCGTGAATTTTGGGCCGGAGGCCGGAAAGAGGTAAGAAAGGTAAGTCGATGTGTGCATTGTATGATGGCACAAGTGATTGGATGAATTTCAGATAATGAATATATGAATGATTAGGTTGGTTACTGAATAATAAGGTTTGAGAAGTTGAAGTGTGGAATTTGGTAATTTTGGGTGAATTTATGTAGATGAGGTATGTTTGGTTCGGTTGAGATATATTATGTGATCATATATGTGATTATGATTATTGATGCCTTGATGGTATGATGATGCATTAGAGATATGTATGTTGTGATATATGCTTGGGGAATGATTAAGGTTGATTTGTGGGTGAAATCACGTGATAGTGAGTATGATATTGATTATGTATAATGATGGTTGATTGGAAATGGTATTATTGGAAATTGGGATGAGGAAGGACGTATGACATGATATTGTGTTTGTCCTTTAGCCATTTGATTGAGAAGTGTTAAAATGGTTGGATGTGGTTTTGAGAATTTTTGGTAAAGTGTCAATGTGTGAATTGAGGATGGCTTGATGTGGATTTTGGTACATTTTGATTGATTTCAAAAAGGGTTGAAATTGGCATGTTTTGGTTGATTTTGAAAAGAGTTGAAAATGGCTTGTTTTGAAAATGGCACCTTGTGGTTTTGTATGAAAACATGGTTTTTGGGCACACTTTGACGGGACATAACTTGAACTACGGATCTTTGTTTTGTGCCAAATCTGTTTAGAAATGAAATTGGATCCGGGATGTTCATGCCGTTCGAAGAACGGGTGAAAAATAATTTAAAATGAGAAAGTTATGTCTGTCGGAAGATTGGGGGTTGAATCTGTAAATTCTGCAGCTTTTAACTTAGAAAATTTTTAGCAGAATGACCCTCCATGCGTAGACGCACCTGGCGCGTACGCGTCGTTCTTCAAGAAGGCACCATCCACGCGTGCGCGTGGTGTGCGCGTGCGCTGCACCCAATGCCCAGCTATTTTCCAGAGAGTTATGCTAGAGTTGTGCCAGTTTTGTGCCTGGGCGCAAGAGCACCCACGCGTACGCGTGGCTGACGCTTGCGCGTTGTTTGGATATTTTTTAACCCGCGCATTCGCGCGTATAATGTTTGCGCGTCGATGAGTTTTTGGCCATCCGCTCGTGCGCGTGGAGTGCGCGTACGCGTGGCCCTGTTTTCATGCCAAAGTTGATTTTTGAGTTTTAAAAGCCAAATTTCATACTTCTAAGCCTCTGATCTCACCCCTTAGGTATTAAATCATTATGATATGCCTTGCAATGAGATAGGAGCCAGGGGATGTGGTAACTTGCCAGTGAAGCAAGGGGAAAAGTTATGATCAATGATGATCAAGGATGATTATATGAGATATGGAGGGTGACAGTGGGAGTACCGTGTATGCCATGAGCCGAAGGGCTATATTTGTTGATAAATGGCCGGTTCTTGATTGAACCATAGGCCGGATGGCTGAGTTATTGCCGAGTTACGGCAAAGCCATTATTGTTTATGGCTGAGTATAAATGCATATATGATTAATGAATGAATGTGTTACACGGATAACAATGAAAAAGGTTGAAATGTGATGTGTGACCCCGGGTAGTAGGCAGTGGCATTGTCCACTTGCTCCGGGTATGAGACGGGAAAGGATGTTTATGATAAATGAGTTTAATTATGGAGTTTTGAATACATGTATGTTTTGAGATCCTGGGTAGTAGCAAGGGTTGTGGTTCGTCCCGCTTGCTCCAGGTTAATGTTTGAGATTTGATAATAGTGATGATTACTTCGAAACTGAACGAAGGTATGTTTTGAAATCCTGGGTAGTAGCAAGGGTTGTGGTTCGTCCCACTTGGTCCAGGACAGAGATTGAGACCCTGGGTAGTAGCAAGGGTTGTGGTTCGTCCCACTTGCTCCAGGTCAGAGATTGTGACGCTTGGGTAGTAGCGGCAGTAGTGGTGAATCCACTCGCTCCAGGTTGAGCTTTTAAACACCCGCCTGGGTAGTAGCCGCAGTAGTGGTTATTCCACTGGCTCTGGGTTGAGCGAGTAGTAGCAAGGGGGTTGTAGCTCAAACCTACTTTCTCCGCAATGGGTGTTTCTGTCCAATGGTTAGCTACCAGGACATGTCAGGTTGGCTATATAACCGACAGATGATATCATCAGCCATAGGGCAGGCATTCATCATTTGCATATGTTTGAATTGTTTGGGTTTGCCATTTGTTTTGGATTTCTACATCATATATGCCATGTTATCTAACTATATGCTACTTGTTCTACTTGTACCATATTTGTGTATTACTTGCCTGTATTGCTTGTGTTTGTACAACTGAGAGGCCCCTCATGCTGGTGTCGGTGGGTGTGAGGGCTGTTCTTGATGGGATGAATTGATGATGCGATTGCATGATGATGATGATTATTGAATGAGATAACTGGAGCTCCCTGGGTAGACGCAGTGATGTGGTTTCACTAGCTCCAGGCGAGTGTATGATGTATTGATATAGAATTGCTGAGGCAGAACAACTGGTGATGGTTTTGCTTATAATTCTGAGTCTGGTTCGTGGAAGAGTCAGCGAGTTGGGAAACATGTGAAACATGAATTGAATTTAGCACTCCCTTATGACAGTTGCCTATTCATGGATTAGCGAGAACCTAGGATGAATAATTGGTGAAGAAGTTTAGGATGCTTAGTGAGTTTTTATTACAGTACATTGAATTTATTTGGCACTTTTACCGTACTGGAAACCCATGGGCCTGGGGTTCTCATTCCGTATATATCTCTTGTTTTTCAGATATAGGTCCAGGTGCTCAGAAGTGAGCTGTGGTTCGTCTGAGAGACGGCGAAGATATTTATTTTCTCTACTTTGTGTTTTGCTTAGAATCTCTCCACCTTTGTTTTGAAAAGATTATATTATGTATTGAACTCTTTTGCAACTTGCCTATAGAGGCTCTTATGTTTCCTTTGGGAGAGATTAGGATATACTGTTGTCATCTACTTTAATACTGTACCCTAGCCGGCCTAAACTTCGTGGGTCGCGACTAGTGGCTATTTACTTATGCTATAAATATCTATCTGTTATCTATCTCTTAATCTCCTTTATGCCTTGTCCATATATCGCGTTCGGCTTAGCAGTTTAACTTTTCGTTGTCAAAACGTGAGTGATACGTCTTCGCGATTTTATTTCTATTCTTTTCAGGCTTCTCGATTAATACTCCTTTCGAAAATTACCTATATTTATATATTAAAAATCCACCTGAGAGTCGTACCACCGTAATATCATTGACTTATGACTCGAGCATAAGGATTTGAATATTAGGGTGTTACATTATGGTATTAGAGCAGTTCGTCCTCGTGAGCCTGAGGGATGGAATTGCTTATGCTTCAATGCATACTCTGAGTTTGTGCCTGTGCTAGTTAGGGTGTCTAACTGATACATCTAGCATGAAGTCCATAAGTGTACCTTTGGTACTTTGAAGCACTATACTTTCGATATTGAGACTGATCAACTTGATATCGATTGTTTGGTGTGTATAGGAACCAGATGGCACCTCATGGACCCGGTCGGGGACGTAAAAGAGATCGTACTAATGCACAGGAACCGAAAATCAACCCGAATAACCCGGTAAACCTTATGGCGGTGTTGGAGAATATGGCTGCTGCTATGCAGGCCACTGCAGAGGCTCTTGGGCAACAGATGAACAATAATGGCAATGGCGGAAGGGAAGCTCAGGGCCCGATGACACTGGCAACCTTCTTAAAGGTTAATCCACCTAAGTTCAAGGGAACCACCAATCCGACTGAAGCTGATACTTGGTTTCAGGCTATGGAGCGAGCACTGCAAGCGCAGTTGGTGCCTGAAGAGCAGCGTGTTGAATTTGCTACCTATCTACTCACGGGGGAAGCATCGCATTGGTGGCAAGGGGCTCGACGTCTCCTGCAACAGGGGAATGATCATATCACTTGGGATGCCTTCCAGGTGGAATTCTATAAGGAGTACTTTCCGAATTCCGCCAGGACAGCCAAGGAATTGGAGTTACTGCAGCTAAAGCAAGGTGCTATGTCCGTATCTGAGTATACAGACAAATTTGAGGAGCTATTCAGGTTTTCCCGCATGTCTCAAGGAGCTCTGGGAGACTTCGAGGAATGAAAATGAATTAAGTATGAAGGAGGGCTCCGGAGCGACATCTTAAGTTTAGTGGGACCAATGGAAATCCGAACTTTTTCAGAGTTAGTGAATAAGAGCAGAATTGCTGAAGAGTGTGTGAAAAGGAGGGTTGCAGAGAAAGGAAGTCATAGAGAGCACAACCAAGGATTCGCACCAAGGGGTCGAGAGTTTAAGGAGAGAGGATACGTACAACACTTTCCCCAAGGACAGAATAACTTTGCGACGAGTGAGGAGTCCCAAAGGAATGGTAAGGGAAAACGGGCAGCGGCTGCTTCTGATGTTTCGAGCTGTCAGAGATGTGGTAGTCATCACTCAAATAGGCCGTGCCGATTGGGGTTAGGCGTATGTTACAAGTGCGGGTTACCAGGGCATGTATCAAGAAATTGCCAACAAGGAGAGAGTCAGGATGCGGGCCGATTGCGACAGTAAGATTGAGGTAATTGCAATAATCAGGCTTAAAGGACAGTGCGTGATTTTATAATACCGCCTGTACAGTAAAACTGGAAATGTCAAGCTTAATATTAGACTGAGAAGCAAACCAGATGGTCCGAGTAAGGATTTACCTTAATACAAATGGATAAATGCCTGAGATGTAAATGATTTTCTATTGAGAATGATGTGTTGTGTTTATTATGTAGTTGGTTGATTTCTGGATTCTTGGTGAAACGGATTGAACCCATGACTTTTAGTTCCTTTGATTTAAATAGATAAGGAATGGTACGGTCCTAAATGATGGATTTGGAAACGTTGATTTGAAATGCCAGTCATGCTAAGTTGTGGTTGAGTACTTGAGGAAATAAGTGATGGAACTAATACTTGACGAGAAATCAAAGTGGCATAGCGGAAGCTTGCTAAAGCATTAGCATAGTATGGTAATAATAAGGAAAAGTGGGGTATGATTAGAAATGCTTTATGCTTTGAGTACTTAAAAATTTAGTGAGCTTATGCATATAATGATTCTAGATAATTGGAATTAATTGTGACTGTGAGCCTTGATGGTTCTGAAACGGATGAGGAAATTATCATTGATGCGTAATCTGATTTAGATGATCAGAGAGTGCAAGTTGTCGTGTTTGAGAGATGAGTACTATGATATTTGGTCATAGTGACCTTGGATTTAGTTTGGGATTTATAATGATTGGTTTTGAAAGACGAATGTGAAAACCATTAAATTAAAATGTTGATGCGGTACTGAGATTGGTTTGAGGGAACCCGTGACGGGTGGTAAACTCCAATTTTTAGGGAGGTGCTGCTGAAAAAATTTTCCCAAGAATTTGAAGGAGTGTTGGTTATATTTTTGAAAATGATTTTTGATCTGAGTAACTTCAACAAAAGAGATGTGTCTCGAAAGCTTTATATAGATTATTAAAGGAAAGCGGATTCTTAAGGGTTTGTCAGCTTGTTAGTCCAAACTCATTGAATTCTGAAAACGAAGAAAGCTTTGATTGATTATAGTGATGTGGGATAATGGCTATGATAAACGATGATGGCAATCTTATTGATGACATGATTCGAGATTTAATAAGGTGTGAGTTGATGAGACGGTAAAAGTAAGGAACGAGGCTGTTGGTCGGCGTTGAACGAACGACCGAGACCCTCAGGGATAGAGAAATCAGAGCGCGACAACGGAAGCGTGCAGAGTAAAAAGACCTTGGAACTGTTATGTGTTGGATATAAAGGCACACTACGTGCGCATACTCGTAGTGATGGATGAAATTTTCGAGGGCGAAAATTTCTGTTAGGGGGGTAGAATGTAATACCCGGTCTAACCGAAATTAATTAAATAATAAGTTAAATAGGAGCGAATACGGTTGGAAGATTTGGCAATTGGAATTTGATGATTTAAATATGATATTTGGATTCAGTGAATTTTTTCGAGTCGGAAGACATAGTTTTCTGCGTAAAAGCGCGCAGTAGAATTTTGACCGGCAGTACCGGCTGAGACCTGTCTGGTACTGCAGCTGAGAAAATTGATTATGAGTAAGTAGGATTAAGAAATGAGGAATTATAATTAGGAAAGGTAGAAATATTTAAAGTGCGATTTAGAGCGCTAATCTTAAAGATTTTGGCCCAAAATTGGGCCAATGGACAAAAATAAGTGAACCAGGCCTAAGTGGGCCCAAGATCCAACATATATAAACATTAGTTGTGAGCATTTCAGCTCATTTTACCCTAAAAAGAAGGGTTGGGGCGCTGATTTGAGAAGAGAGAAGAGAAGAGAGAAAACCTAACTCTCTTTGATCTTCAAACCACCATAACTTGAGCTACGGAGCTCCGATTGACGAGCCGTTTGCGGCCACGCGTCATTCTTCTCATCCTCTACAATTCTATCTAAGTTTGGTGGGGAGTATTCCATTCATCTCTGCCCAGTTTTCGAAATTCCCCACTGTTACACGTTTTTGGGTAGTTAGTGTTGAAATCTTGTAATTTTGGGTGTTTAGGGATACTCCAACATGGATTCCAAGTGGGTTCTATCCTTACTTCATATGGACTGAGGTAAGAAGTGCTCAAACCCTTGTAATTTGTCATTTTTATGAGCCCTAAGTTGATGTATGTATGTGATATTGGTTATGTTAGTGTATTTGGTGATGTTGGTGCACAATTGGGAGATTGGTATTGCTTGAGGAGCTTTGGTAAGGCTTGGAGCTAAGGTTGGTGAAGAATTCCAAAGAAGAGGCTCAATTGGTTTGGCTACAAGAGGTACGGTTTAAGTTTCATTTAAGTACCATGTGTTGTGATGAGAATTCCTAGGCTAGATGCCCCTAGGATTAAGTTTGGATTATGTAAATAGTTGGTGCTAATATGCATAGTTGATATGTAACGTGAATTAATGATTGGGTTGAGAATTGTGTGACCTTGTATGCTTGGTGTATTGAGAATTTGATGTACTGGATAATGAGTATTGATTTTGTGGTTTATGCATTTAAATTATGAAAATTGGGCCAGAGACCGTGAATTTTGGGCCGGAGGCCGGAAAGAGGTAAGAAAGGTAAGTCGATGTGTGCATTGTATGATGGCACAAGTGATTGGATGAATTTCAGATAATGAATATATGAATGATTAGGTTGGTTATTGAATAATAAGGTTTGAGATGTTGAAGTGTGGAATTTGGTAATTTTGGGTGAATTTATGTAGATGAGGTATGTTTGGTTCGGTTGAGATATATTATGTGATCATATATGTGATTATGATTATTGATGCCTTGATGGTATGATGATGCGTTAGAGATATGTATGTTGTGATATATGCTTGGGGAATGATTAAGGTTGATTTGTGGGTGAAATCACGTGATAGTGAGTATGATATTGATTATGTATAATGATGGTTGATTGGAAATGGTATTATTGGAAATTGGGATGAGGAAGGACGTATGACATGATATTGTGTTTGTCCTTTAGCCATTTGATTGAAAAGTGTTAAAATGGTTGGATGTGGTTTTGGGAATTTTTGGTAAAGTGTCAATGTGTGAATTGAGGATGGCTTGATGTGGATTTTGGTACATTTTGATTGATTTCAAAAAGGGTTGAAATTGGCATGTTTTGGTTGATTTTGAAAAGAGTTGAAAATGGCTTGTTTTGAAAATGGCACCTTGTGGTTTTGTATGAAAACATGGTTTTTGGGCACACTTTGACAGGACATAACATGGACTAGGGATCTCTGTTTTGTGCCAAATCTGTTTAGAAATGAAATTGGATCCGGGATGTCCATGCCGTTCGAAGAACGGGTGAAAAATGATTTAAAATGAGAAAGTTATGTCCGTCGGAAGATTGGGGGTTGAATCTGTAAATTCTGCAGCTTTTAACTTAGAAAATTTTTAGCAGAATGACCCTCCACGTGTAGACGCACTTGGCGCGTATGCGTCGTTCTTCAAGAAGGCACCATCCACGCGTGCGCATGGTGTGCGCGTGCGCGTCGATGCGCTGCACCCAATGCCCAGCTATTTTCCAGAGAGTTATGCCAGAGTTGTGCCAGTTTTGTGCCTGGGCGCAAGAGCACCCACGCGTACGCGTGGCTGACGCTTGCGCGCTGTTTGGATATTTTTTAACCCGCGCATTCGCGCGTATGACGATGAGTTTTTGGGCATCCGCGCGTGCGCGTGGAGTGCGCGTACGCGTGGCCCTGTTTTCATGCCAAAGTTGATTTTTGAGTTTTAAAAGCCAAATTTCAAACTTCTAAGCCTCTGATCTCACCCCTTAGGTATTAAATCATTATGATATGCCTTGCAATGAGATAGGAGCCAGGGGATGTGGTAACTTGCCAGTGAAGCAAGGGGAAAAGTTATGATCAATGATGATCAAGGATGATTATATGAGATATGGAGGATGACGGTGGGAGTACCCTGTATGCCATGAGCCGAAGGGCAATATTTGTTGATAAATGGCCGGTTCTTGATTGAACCATGGGCCGGATGGCTGAGTTATTGCCGGGTTACGGCAAAGCCATTATTGTTTATGGCTGAGTATAAATGCATATATGATTAATGAATGAATGTGTTACCCGGATAACAATGAAAAAGGTTGAAATGTGATGTGTGACCCCGGGTAGTAGGCAGTGGCGTTGTCCACTTGCTCCGGGTATGAGACGGGAAAGGATGTTTATGATAAATGAGTTTAATTATGGAGTTTTGATTACATGTATGTTTTGAGATCCTGGGTAGTAGCAAGGGTTGTGGTTCGTCCCGCTTGCTCCAGGTTAATGTTTGAGATTTGATAATAGTGATGATTACTTCGAAACTGAACGAAGGTATGTTTTGAGATCCTGGGTAGTAGCAAGGGTTGTGGTTCGTCCCACTTGCTCCAGGACAGAGATTGAGACCCTGGGTAGTAGCAAGGGTTGTGGTTCGTCCCACTTGCTCCAGGTCAGAGATTGTGACGCTTGGGTAGTAGCGGCAGTAGTGGTGAATCCACTCGCTCCAGGTTGAGCTTTTAAACACCTGCCTGGGTAGTTGCCGCAGTATTGGTTATTCCACTGGTTCTGGGTTGAGCGGGTAGTAGCAAGGGGGTTGTAGCTCAAATCTACTTTCTCCGCAATAGGTGTTTCTGTCCAATGGTTAGCTACCAGGACATGTCAGGTTGGCTATATAACCGACAGATGATATCATCAGCCATAGGGCAAGCATTCATCATTTGCATATGTTTGAATTGTTTGGGTTTGCCATTTGTTTTGGATTTCTACATCATATATGCCATGTTACCTAACTATATGCTACTTGTTCTACTTGTACCATATTTGTGTATTACTTGCCTGTATTGCTTGTGTTTGTACAACTGAGAGGCCCCTCATGCTGGTGTCGGTGGGTGTGAGGGCTGTTCTTGATGGGATGAATTGATGATGCGATTGCATGATGATGATGATTATTGAATGAGATAACTGGAGCTCCCTGGGTAGACGCAGTGATGTGGTTTCACTAGCTCCAGGCGAGTGTATGATGTATTGATATAGAATTGCTGAGGCAGAACAACTGGTGATGGTTTTGCTTATAATTCTGAGTCTGGTTCGTGGAAGAGTCAGCGAGTTGGGAAACATGTGAAACATGAATTGAATTTAGCACTCCCTTATGACAGTTGCCTATTCATGGATTAGCGAGAACCTAGGATGAATAATTGGTGAAGAAGTTTAGGATGCTTAGTGAGTTTTTATTACAGTACATTGAATTTATTTGGCACTTTTACCGTACTGGGAACCCATGGGCCTGGGGTTCTCATTCCGTATATATCTCTTGTTTTTCAGATATAGGTCCAGGTGCTCAAAAGTGAGCTGTGGTTCGTCTGAGAGACGGCGAAGATATTTATTTTCTCTACTTTGTGTTTTGCTTAGAATCTCTCCACCTTTGTTTTGAAAAGATTATATTATGTATTGAACTCTTTTGCAACTTGCCTATAGAGGCTCTTATGTTTCCTTTGGGAGAGATTAGGATATACTGTTGTCATCTACTTTAATACTGTACCCTAGCCGGCCTAAACTTCGCGGGTCGCGACTAGTGGCTATTTACTTATGCTATAAATATCTATCTGTTATCTATCTCTTAATCTCCTTTATGCCTTGTCCATATATCGCGTTCGGCTTAGCAGTTTAACTTTTCGTTGTCAAAACGTGAGTGATACGTCTTCGTGATTTTATTTCTATTCTTTTCAGGCTTCTCGATTAATACTCCTTTCGAAAATTACCTATATTTATATATTAAAAATCCACCTGAGAGTCGTACCACCGTAATATCATTGACTTATGACTCGAGCATAAGGATTTGAATATTAGGGTGTTACATTATGGTATTAGAGCAGTTCGTCCTCGTGAGCCTGAGGGATGGAACTGCTTATGCTTCAATGCATACTCTGAGTTTGTGCCTGTGCTAGTTAGGGTGTCTAACTGATACATCTAGCATGAAGTCCATAAGTGTACCTTTGGTACTTTGAAGCACTATACTTTCGATATTGAGACTGATCAACTTGATATCGATTGTTTGGTGTGTATAGGAACCAGATGGCACCTCGTGGACCCGGTCGGGGACGTAAAAGAGATCGTACTAATGCACAGGAACCGAAAATCAACCCGAATAACCCGGTAAACCTTATGGCGGTGTTGGAGAATATGGCTGCTGCTATGCAGGCCACTGCGGAGGCTCTTGGGCAACAGATGAACAATAATGGCAATGGCGGAAGGGAAGCTCAGGGCCCGATGACACTGGCAACCTTCTTAAAGGTTAATCCACCTAAGTTCAAGGGAACCACCAATCCGACTGAAGCTGATACTTGGTTTCAGGCCATGGAGCGAGCACTGCAAGCGCAGTTGGTGCCTGAAGAGCAGCGTGTTGAATTCGCTACCTATCTACTCACGGGGGAAGCATCGCATTGGTGGCAAGGGGCTCGACGTCTCCTGCAACAGGGGAATGATCATATCACTTGGGATGCCTTCCAGGTGGAATTCTATAAGGAGTACTTTCCGAATTCCGCCAGGACAGCCAAGGAATTGGAGTTACTGCAGCTAAAGCAAGGTGCTATGTCCGTATCTGAGTATACAGACAAATTTGAGGAGCTATTCAGGTTTTCCCGCATGTGTCAAGGAGCTCCGGGAGACTTCGAGGAATGAAAATGAATTAAGTATGAAGGAGGGCTCCGGAGCGACATCTTAAGTTCAGTGGGACCAATGGAAATCCGAACTTTTTCAGAGTTAGTGAATAAGAGCAGAATTGCTGAAGAGTGTGTGAAAAGGAGGGTTGCAGAGAAAGGAAGTCATAAAGAGCACAACCAAGGATTCGCACCAAGGGGTCGAGAGTTTAAGGAGAGAGGATACGTACAACACTTTCCCCAAGGACAGAATAACTTTGCGACGAGTGAGGAGTCCCAAAGGAATGGTAAGGGAAAACGGGCAGCGGCTGCTTCTGA
Organism: Arachis hypogaea; assembly: GCF_003086295.3. NCBI lineage: Eukaryota > Viridiplantae > Streptophyta > Magnoliopsida > Fabales > Fabaceae > Arachis > Arachis hypogaea. The sequence continues at coordinate 46,637,828 of NC_092053.1, forward strand.
TGTTTCGAGCTGTCAGAGATGTGGTAGTCATCACTCAAATAGGCCGTGCCGATTGGGGTTAGGCGTATGTTACAAGTGCGGGTTACCAGGGCATGTATCAAGAAATTGCCAACAAGGAGAGAGTCAGGATGCGGGCCGATTGCGACAGTAAGATTGAGGTAATTGCAATAATCAGGCTTAAAGGACAGTGTGTGATTTTATAATACCGCCTGTACAGTAAAACTGGGAATGTCAAGCTTAATATTAGACTGAGAAGCAAACCAGATGGTCCGAGTAAGGATTTACCTTAATACAAATGGATAAATGCCTGAGATGTAAATGATTTTCTATTGAGAATGATGTGTTGTGTTTGTTATGTAGTTGGTTGATTTCTGGATTCTTGGTGAAACGGATTGAACCCATGACTTTTAGTTCCTTTGATTTAAATAGATAAGGAATGGTACGGTCCTAAATGATGGATTTGGAAACGTTGATTTGAAATGCCAGTCATGCTAAGTTGTGGTTGAGTACTTGAGGAAATAAGTGATGGAACTAATACTTGACGTGAAATCAAAGTGGCATAGCGGAAGCTTGCTAAAGCATTAGCATAGTATGGTAATAATAAGGAAAAGTGGGGTATGATTAGAAATGCTTTATGCTTTGAGTACTTAAAAATTTAGTGAGCTTATGCATATAATGATTCTAGATAATTCGAATTAATTGTGACTGTGAGCCTTGATGGTTCTGAAACGGATGAGGAAATTATCATTGATGCGTAATCTGATTTAGACGATGAGAGAGTGCAAGTTGTCGTGTTTGAGAGATGAGTACTATGATGTTTGGTCATAGTGACCTTGGATTTAGTTTGGGATTTATAATGATTGGTTTTGAAAGACGAATGTGAAAACCATTAAATTGAAATGTTGATGCGGTACTGAGATTGGTTTGAGGGAACCCGTGACGGGTGGTAAACTCCAATTTTTAGGGAGGTGCTGCTGAAAAAATTTTCCCGAGAATTTGAAGGAGTGTTGGTTATATTTTTGAAAATGATTTTTGATCTGAGTAACTTCAACAAAAGAGATGTGTCTCAAAAGCTTTATATAGATTATTAAAGGAAAGCGGATTCTTAAGGGTTTGTCAGCTTGTTAGTCCAAACTCATTGAATTCTGAAAACGAAGAAAGCTTTGATTGATTATAGTGATGTGGGATAATGGCTATGATTAACAATGATGGCAATCTTATTGATGACATGATTCGAGATTTAATAAGGTGTGAGTTGATGAGATGGTAAAAGTAAGGAACGAGGCTGTTGGTCGGCGTTCAACGAACGACCGAGACCCTCAGGGATAGAGAAATCAGAGCGCGACAACGGAAGCGTGCAGAGTAAAAAGACCTTGGAACTGTTATGTGTTGGATATAAAGGCACACTACGTGCGCGTACTCGTAGTGATGGATGAAATTTTCGAGGGCGAAAATTTCTGTTAGGGGGGTAGAATGTAATACCCGGTCTAACCGAAATTAATTAAATAATAAGTTAAATAGGAGCGAATACGGTTGGAAGATTTGGCAATTGGAATTTGATGATTTAAATATGATATTTGGATTCAGTGAATTTTTTCGAGTCAGAAGACATAGTTTTCTGCGTAAAAGCGCGCAGTGAAATTTTGACCGGCAGTACCGGCTGAGACCTGTCTGGTACTGCAGCTGAGAAAATTGATTATGAGTAAGTAGGATTAAGAAATGAGGAATTATAATTAGGAAAGGTAGAAATATTTAAAGTGCGATTTAGAGCGCTAATCTTAAAGGTTTTGGCCCAAAATTGGGCCAATGGACAAAAATAAGTGAACCGGGCCTAAGTGGGCCCAAGACCCAACATATATAAACATTAGTTGTGAGTATTTCAGCTCATTTTACCCTAAAAAGAAGGGTTGGGGCGCTGATTTGAGAAGAGAGAAGAGAAGAGAGAAAACCTAATTCTCTTTGATCTTCAAACCACCATAACTTGAGCTACGGAGCTCCGATTGACGAGCCGTTTGCGGCCACGCGTCACTCTTTTCATCCTCTATAATTCTATCTAAGTTTGGTGGTGAGTATTCCATTCATCTCGGCCCAGTTTTCGAAATTCTTCACTGTTACACGTTTTTGGGTAGTTAGTGTTGAAATCTTGTAATTTTGGGTGTTTAGGGATACTCCAACATGGATTCTAAGTGGGTTCTATCCCTACTTCATATGGACTGAGGTAAGAAGTGCTCAAACCCTTGTAATTTGTCATTTTTATGAGCCCTAAGTTGATGTATGTATGTGATATTGGTTATGTTAGTGTATTTGGTGATGTTGGTGCACAATTGGGAGATTGGTATTGCATGAGGAGCTTTGGTAAGGCTTGGAGCTAAGGTTGGTGAAGAATTCCAAAGAAGAGGCTCAATTGGTTTGGCTACAAGAGGTACGGTTTAAGTTTCATTTAAGTACCATGTGTTGTGATGACAATTCCTAGGCTAGATGCCCCTAGGATTAAGTTTGGATTATGTAAATGGTTGGTGCTAATATGCATAGTTGATATGTAACGTGAATTAATGATTGGGTTGAGAATTGTGTGACCTTGTATGCTTGGTGTATTGAGAATTTGATGTACTGGATAATGAGTATTGATTTTGTGGTTTATGCATTTAAATTGTGAAAATTGGGCCAGAGACCGTGAATTTTGTGCCGGAGGCCAGAAAGAGGTAAGAAAGGTAAGTCGATGTGTGCATTGTATGATGGCACAAGTGATTGGATGAATTTCAGATAATGAATATATGAATGATTAGGTTGGTTATTGAATAATAAGGTTTGAGAAGTTGAAGTGTGGAATTTGGTAATTTTGGGTGAATTTATGTAGATGAGGTATGTTTGGTTCGGTTGAGATATATTATGTGATCATATATGTGATTATGATTATTGATGCCTTGATGGTATGATGATGCATTAGAGATATGTATGTTGTGATATATGCTTGGGGAATGATTAAGGTTGATTTGTGGGTGAAATCACGTGATAGTGAGTATGATATTGATTATGTATAATGATGGTTGATTGGAAATGGTATTATTGGAAATTGGGATGAGGAAGGACGTATGACATGATATTGTGTTTGTCCTTTAGCCATTTGATTGAGAAGTGTTAAAATGGTTGGATGTAGTTTTGGAAATTTTTGGTAAAGTGTCAATGTGTGAATTGAGGATGGCTTGATGTGGATTTTGGTACATTTTGATTGATTTCAAAAAGGGTTGAAATTGGCATGTTTTGGTTGATTTTGAAAAGAGTTGAAAATGGCTTGTTTTGAAAATGGCACCTTGTGGTTTTGTATGAAAACATGGTTTTTGGGCACATTTTGACGCGATATAACTTGGACAACGGATCTTTGTTTTGTGCCAAATCTGTTTAGAAATGAAATTGGATCCGGGATGTCCATGCCGTTCGAAGAACGGGTGAAAAATGATTTAAAATGAGAAAGTTATGTCCGTCGGAAGATTGGGGGTTGAATCTGTAAATTCTGCAGCTTTTAACTTAGAAAATTTTTAGAAGAATGATCCTCAACGCGTAGACGGACTTGGCGCGTACGCGTCGTTCTTCAAGAAGGCACCATCCACGCGGGCGCGTGGTGTGCGCGTGCGCGTTGATGCGCTGCACCCAATGCCCAACTATTTTCCAGAGAGTTGTGCCAGAGTTGTGCCAGTTTTGTGGCTGACGCTTGCGCGCCGTTTGGATATTTTTCAACCCGTGCGTTCGCACGTATGACGTTTGCGCGTCGATGAGTTTTTGGCCATCTGCGCATGCGCGTGGAGTGCGCGTACGCGTGGCCCTGTTTTCATGCCAAAGTTGATTTTTGAGTTTTAAAATCCAAATTTCATACTTCTAAGCCTCTGATCTCACCCCTTATGTATTAAATCATTATGATATGCCTAGCAATGAGATAGGAGCTAGGGGATGTGGTAACTTGCGAGTGAAGTAAGGGGAAAAGTTATGATCATTGATGATCAAGGGTGATTATATGAGATATGGAGGATGACGGTGGGAGTACTGTGTATGCCATGAGCCGAAGGGCTATATTTGTTGATAAATGGCCGGTTCTTGATTGAACCATGGACCGGATGGCTGAGTTATTGCCGGGTTACGGCAAAGCCATTATTGTTTATGGCTGAGTATAAATGCATATATGATTAATGAATGAATGTGTTACACGGATAACAATGAAAAAGGTTGAAATGTGATGTGTGACCCCGAGTAGTAGGCAGTGGCATTGTCCACTTGCTCCGGGTATGAGACGGGAAAGGATGTTTATGATAAATGAGTTTAATTATGGAGTTTTGAATACATGTATATTTTGAGATCCTGGGTAGTAGCAAGGGTTGTGGTTCGTCCCGCTTGCTCCAGGTTAATGTTTGAGATTTGATAATAGTGATGATTACTTCAAAACTGAACGAAGGTATGTTTTGAGATCCTGGGTAGTAGCAAGGGTTGTGGTTCGTCCCACTTGCTCTAGGATAGAGATTGAGACCCTGGGTAGTAGCAAGGGTTGTGGTTCGTCCCACTTGCTCCAGGTCAGAGATTGTGACGCCTGGGTAGTAGCGGCAGTAGTGGTGAATCCACTCGCTCCAGGTTGAGCTTTTAAACACCCGCCTGGGTAGTAGCCGCAGTATTGGTTATTCCACTGGTTCTGGGTTGAGCGGGTAGTAGCAAGGGGGTTGTAGCTCAAACCTACTTGCTCCGCAATGGGTGTTTCTGTCCAA